>NC_029781.3:99414959-99461358 GCF_000817695.3 Arachis duranensis
AGAATAATTTTGACATAAATAAAAATATTAAAAATAAAATTAAATAAAATTAAATATTAAAAATATTTTTAAAAATTATAAATATTGAGAACAAAAATATATTCTAATTCTTTTTTAATATATATACTTCTCTACTATAAAGGGAAGCACATAGAAGTATATTATATATGGTGTTTGTTATAGTGTCTAAAAAATATTGTCTAATTACTAAAATAGGTAAAATAATTAATTTTAAATTTAAAAGTATAAAGTTAAAAAACTTTAAATATTTTAAAGTTACTATAAAAAGTAATTTAGACAAAAGTTAGGCACCAAACAAAAGGCACCATAAAATTCGCCATTATATATTACCTTGAGAATCTATGATTCCATCATCAATAAGCTTGGGAATATTGTACTGCAACGCAAAGAGAGCCGCCGATGCAGGCCAAAAGAGAGCTCCATTGATTCTGATAGACCTTACTCGTGACTGTTAATGATATTGCAATTGAGTTGTGGAATATAGTAGAATGCACAGTAGCGGAATGAAAACTGTATATTATTGAATGTGAAATGATAATGGAAATGAATGAAACAGACACTGCCCCTATTCGAGTGGGGGAGCACTCCAGAAACGTTTCTTCACACAATATTCTAACTAACTCTGAATCATCCTCAATCCCATATATTTTCCCTTTTTCCGTAACAAACTAACCAGCTCAGCACAAGAAAATATTTTTCTGTTACGCACAGCTTCATCCAATAACAAAATCCTTCATCCAGCCTGGAGCTCTCTTGGTTCGCTGCTTTTTGGGTTCTTCCATTTGAGACGGCCCAACACCTTGCGCTGGCTGCCTTTTTGTGTCTTCCTCTGTATTGGGCAACTCCGTTTCGGGCTGGTCTTCTTCATTTGGGCCTTGGGAGCTATCAATTATCTCCCCCTCCAAAATGACCTTGTCCTCAAGGTCAACTTCTGGAAACAACTGCTGCAACTCACTTAAGTCTTCCCAAGTTGTCTCGTCACGTGCGGTCCCCTCCCAATCTACTAACACCTGTGTTCGAGTTCCTTCAGCTGTTGGCACTGAACGACGACCAAGAATGGCAAGAGGACGCAGTTGCAGTGAGGGTGGCAGATCGAGCGAGCTCGGTGGCCCCTGAGGTGGTTCTCCTCGGTACTGTTTCAGCACAGAGATGTGGAAGACCGGATGCAGAGCGCAGGAGGAAGGAAGATTCAACCGGTAAGCAACCTGTCCTACTCTCTGACTTATTTGATAGGGCCCATAAAACCTCTTTTGTAGTTTGCTATAACTGTGATTAGTGAGGGACCGCTGCCGATAGGGTCTGATCTTCAACCACACCCAATCTCCCACTTCAAATTGCTTCTCTCGGTGGTGTTGATCTGCTTGTTTCTTCATTCATTCTTGAGCCTGCTGCAGGGAATAGCGCAGTTCTCTGTCCAACACCTCTCGTGCTCTAAGGAGCTCGTCTACCGCTAGCATGGTGGTCGATCCGGGCAAATAACCGGGCAGCTTCCTCATTACGAACCCATAGAGGGCCTCATGGGGTGTCATATTGATAGCTGAGTGGTAGGAATGTTGTAGCAAAACTCAGCCCAATTCAGGTAGGTAGACCATTGATTTGGGTAGGAATGAGAAAAAATCCTTAAGTACTGCTCTAACGTTCTATTCACCACCTCCGTTTGGCCATCACTCTGAGGGTGATAAGTTGTACTATAATGCAGTTTTGTCCCGCTAAATTCAAACAAACTTTTCCAAAATTTACTCAAGAAAATAGGGTCTCTATCAGAAACCATAGTAGTGGGGAAGCCATGTAACTTAACCACCGAATTGATGAAGGCCTTAGATGCATCTTTAGCTGAAAATCCTGACTTAAGGGCTGTGAAATGCCCAACTTTACTGAATCGGTCTACTACAACTAGAATGGCATTGAATCCCCCCGATTTCGGTAGCTGTACAATGAAGTCAAGTGAAATCTCCTCCCATGGTTTGGCAAGAATTGGTAATGGCTGCAGTAACCCTTGTGCTCTAGCTGGCACATATTTAGTCATCTGACAGTCCGCGTATTGTTCAATAAATCTGTGTACCTCCGCTCTCATTCCTGGCCAAAAGAAAATTTCTCCCAATGACCTATATGTCTTCAACACGCCTCCATCAATCAGGACCATAACTTCGTGTCCCTTGTAAGTTCCTTTCAGCCTAAATGTTGTTGGTTGGTATTGACCAACCATGGCATTAAAACTAATTTCTGGTTGTGCAGGACCGACTACTACAGGTTGCTCCTCATTTGTAATTTGGACCACAGCAGGTTCAGGCTCCTTCAGAATTTCCTGCATTTCCTCATCTCCAATCAATAGATAGCAGGATGTCTTGCACCAATGTCCCGGTGACCACTTCTCGTCACAATAATAACACAATCCTTTTTCTCTCTTCATTTTAATTTCAGCAACTGATAGTTTCTTGAATGGTGGGGTGGAATTCAAATTTTTTTGGTTGTTGGTGTTGGGTGAATTGAGTGGGACAGGAACAAAATGGGGTTGGGAAGTGTTGTTTTGGTTCCTGGTGGGTGGAGGGTTGGTGTTTGGGCTGTTATGGCGGCTGTTTGGGTGAGGTAGGCTTGTGAATTTGGGGTGGGGACTGTTGTTTTTCTGCTCATAGAGCTTGGCTAAGGATACTGCTGTCACATATGAGGTAGGTTTGGCGAGGAGTAGCTCACATTTTAAGTAATCTTGCAAACCAGCCACAAATAGAGAGATTACCCATTCCTCACTTAGTCCCGTCACCTGATTGGTGAGCTCCTCGAATTGGCTCTGGTATTCAGTCACAGTATTCACCTGTTTTAACTCCTTGAGTGCTGCTTTAGGATCGTAAAATTGATTCTGTCCAAAATGAACTAATAGAGCTTCTAAAAATGAGTCCCATGTATAACGAATATTGTTATTAACACCCCAACGATACCATGCATAAGCAGGACCAGTTAAATGAAAAGAAATCATACGCACTCTCATATCCTCCGGTACATCATACCATTCAAAGTACTCACGGGCTTTGAATACCCATTCTTCTACTCTATCACCATCAAAGATTGGTAGTTCAGCTTTAATACCTCTAGTCATGTGATTATTGTTGCGAACAGATTGCCTGTAAGATGACTGTGCTCCATCCTCCTCATCGGACTCACTGACCACCTTCTTTTTCTTCAAGGATTCTTTCAGCATGCTCTGAATCTCCTGCAGCGACTCTTCCATAGTAGAATGCACAGTAGTGGAACGAAAACTGTATATTATTGAATGTGAAATGATAATGGAAATGAATGAAACAGACACTGCCCCTATTCGAGTGGGGGAGCACTCCAGAAACGTTTCTTCACACAATATTCTAACTAACTCTGAATCATCCTCAATCCCATATATTTTCCCCTTCTCCGTAACAAACTAACCAGCTCAGCACAAGGAAATGTTTCTCTGTTACGCACAGCTTCATCCAATAACAAAATCCTTCATCCAGCCTGGAGCTCTCTTGGTTCGCTGCTTTTTGGATTCTTCCATTTGAGACGGTCCAACACCTTGCGCTAACTGCCTTTTTGTGTCTTCCTCTCTATTGGGCAACTCCGTTTTGAGCTAGTCTTCTTCATTTGGGCCTTGGGAGCTATCAGATTCCCATTTTCTTTGCAACTTCCGAAGCCCACCCCATAATCCCATCATAAACAACACAACTTATTGTAACTCTTTCATTCAATCTAAGATCTTCGATTAGCTTCTCTAACATAGAGGGCATGGTCCTTAACATAGAGATACATAACTCTCCTAAATCGCTTCTATCATCCTCAGGTTCCAAGCCATCAGGGATTGCCACCAATTTTATTGATGATGATCCATTATTATTATTATTATTATTATTATTATTATTATTATTGATGGAACTCACCACTTTGTCATGTATGAATTCAGTGTTAACAAAGATGATGTTGCACCCATGCTCAGCTAATTTTTGTGAAAGTATCATCAAGGGATTAACATGTCCTTGAGCTGGATATGGTATAGCCAGAACAGTTGGAGTGTTCATTTTCATGTGTTCTTGGGTTCATAGTAACTTAATGCATGCGTGGGTTAATATATACTACTGTATTGTAATTCATGCATTTTTGTATGATGATAATACATCATTTTTCATACTAATAAACTTTGGTCTCTCTCTTCATTTATGCATATATGTATTGGAAAAGTATAAGGTATCAATATATTATCTACTAATTTAGTGTCAACAATAATTAATTATTATATTTTAAATATATATATATAAAAAGACATATTTAGGAAATACATTTATAAAGACATTTCTATTAAACACAGTTACAAAAAAAATATTTTTATTAGACACATTTACAAAGACACTTCCATTAAACATAATCATAAATAAGAGTTGGTAGAAATACTGTTGATAACATAGCGGAATTGGTATGTATTTAATCATATTTTTTTTCTCTCTCTTCATTTATACATTTATGCATTTAATCCTCTTTCTCTTTTATTCTTTTAATTTTTTTTTCATAAAATAAAATCCTTTCATTTAATTTTTTTATTTTCATTTTATATATAATTAATAGCAGTCAATCCAATTAAATAAAATATTTTTCAAATGCTTTTTTATTTTTTAATTAAAAATACTTTTATGTTTATTTAATACTCTTTCTTTAATTTTAAGATTAATTTTTAATAGCAACTAATAATAATTAGTTTACAATTAAATTGAATTATTCAAATTTCTTTTTAAATTTCAAATAGGGATGACAATATTACTCGGATTCGCAGATATTCATTCTGTCTCCTATTCGTGTAGGACGAGTTTTTGACAGAATGAGGTCGGATTTAGAAACAGTAGGGATGAGATAAATATCCATCCGGTTAAAATAAGGTTCAATTTTTTACTATAAGCGTATTGATGTGAGATAGAATTTATACATGTTATTGGAAGACATGGCTAGGGCTGGCAATAGGTAGAATATGGTTTAGACTCTATCTTAATTTTATCTGCGAGTTAAAAACTTTTTTAAAATTCAACCTTATTCTATTCACGGATTGAGAATCTCTCAACCCTACCTGCATCCTAAAGTTCTCAATCCTATCCTATACGATTCTACCCACAAAAAAAGATAATTTTTTTAAAGCAAATATAAAATTTAATTATTTCATATTTTATACATATTAATAAAGAGGAGTGCTACACATACAAGTCATTTGGTTTACAAGTCATACAAGTTGGGAGAAACTTAACAAAAAGCACGCTGGCCCATATACGATTTCTATGGTGTGCTTCGCGTTCCTCCTTCTCCTCCTCCTCTTCCTTCTTCTTCTCCTTCTTCTTCTCCTTCTTCTTCTCCTACTCTTCTTCTTCTTATTCCATGAAAACGAGTTTCTTGTCAAATTTGTTCGATCTCCTTCGTGCGTTATCTCTTTGCCTTTTCATTCGTTGTTTTATCTGCGTTTATCATTGGTATTCTTGCTTCGTTTTTTTCGATTTTCATGGTTTATGAAATCAAGCTTTGAAAACATTTTGAAAATAATGAAACTTCAGAAATACACCCAAACGATTACAGAAATACACCCAAACGGTTACAGAAATACACCCAAATGGTTGCAGGAATTCACCCAAACAATTATAGAAATACACCCAAAGAATTACAGAAATACACCGAAAAGATTACAAAAATACACCCAAAGATTTTAAAAAATACACCCAAAATTCGTTGAAGTACACCTTATGCATAATTCAGAACTCTTCCTCTTTCTCCTCCTCCGCTTCTTCTTCTTCATTTTCTTATTTCATATCCTCATAATTCTTTTTGGGAGGAAAAAATCAAACAAAGAAGAAAAAAATATATAATGTTACAAAATCAAAAGAAGAACGAGGAGAAACACGACGATGAGGATGAAACACTTCAAGAGGCACGGAAAAAGAAGAAGAAGAAGAAGAAGAAGGAGAAGAAGAAAAAGAGGAGGTATGGAAAAAGAAAAAGAAGAAAAAATAAAAGACTTATATGACTTATATGAGAAAATGCTTGTATGTGGAGAATTCCTCATTAATAAAATAAAAAATAAAAACAATAAAATGTTAAAGAAAAAAAAAAGAACTTGGAATTGCAGCCGATAAAGGAAAAAGGAAGAACTTATGGTTTCTAAGCAAACAAATTTGAGAAACGGCAAAATTAACTTAAGGTTTCTAAATTTATTTAGTGGTTTGGGAAATTGTGATATATAAATTTTATTTTTAAGTTTTATTTTTGTTTTAGGTTAACTTTATAAAAAAAATAAACATACTAAATTAATAATTTTAAATCTAATACCTACTTTTTTTACTATACATATAATTTTTTAAATATATATTATATAATATATTAGAGAACAGATAAAATAAGATAAGATATATTCTAAATCTGCACCTGACTTTATTCGTAAATAAATTCACACCGCACTCTATCCTATTTATAGTAAATCGGATAGACAATCTGCCATAAATGAAACGGAGTCAAATAGAATAAAAATATATTCCTATCGATCTTATTACCACCTCTAATTTTAAATAGTAAATTTTTTTAAGAAAATTTATTTTAAAATATTATATCTGAATAGTAATTTGAAAATACATAAGTTGACAAATTTATTTTTATGACTTTATAATTTTCTCTCAAAATCCATACAACTTCGTATTTTTCACATTTTCATTTGTCCACTTATAATTCTTTTTGCAACATAAAATATTCTTTAAAATAGTAATATCCGGTCTCTCTTACATATGTTATATTATATTCTTTTGTTGTGCATCATATACATTTTTGAATGAATTAATAGTCAATTTCGTCCCTGAAAGATATTTCGATCTCTATTTTCGACTCTGAAAGTCAAAATTAATCAAAATAGTCCTCCAAAGATACATTACCTGATCACGTTCGTCCTTCCGTCATCTCTGTAGCTGAGTTGGCAAACGTCCACTGACGTAGACTGTTAACTGCTAAGGTGGGAAACGCCAGATTATAGCATGTTGTTGATGACAAGATAAGTCTTGTTTAAGACGTCAAATTAGTCCTTGGAGTGGATAAACCCTAATCCCAATTTGAACGATAAATACATCGCCGTGAACACTTTCGGTGGTAGTAGAGGTAAGTAGGAGCCGTAATCCCTGGCTGGCTGACTGGATGGAGATAGGAAATGGTGGTTGTGGTGGCAGTTTGTCACATGCATCGTACGACAGTCATGGATCTAGTGGTTCGATGCGAAGGAGGAGGGTGAATTCTCGTGACGGATCATTTGATCGAAGGTTACCTCTGCCAACTTCAGTATTCCAAACTCGCCATACATGTCGAGCAGAGCTGTTTCCAATACCAGATGAGGTAGAAAGCCTTTCCTTATGGCAAGTCCATGGATAGTCTTACCCTATAAAACAGCTCCTAGTTGTGCACAGGAAGGAAGCAGGTTTATGAGTGTGACATTATCAACAGCCAATTTATCATCCTTGAGTATATTCATCCAAAGAATCAAAAGCCTGAATTGGTTGACCGCTCAGAGCATAAGCACCAATCATTGCATTCCAAGCAACAATGTTCCTCGAAGATATACTATCGAAAATCTTCTCTGCATAACTTAACAACCTACACTTGTTGTACATGTCAAGAAGCGATGTCTGGATCATAACATCTAATTCAAAACCCATCTTGAGCGCATAGCAATGCACTTCTCTTCCCCATAAATTATAAAAACAATGAGAACATGCCTCCAGCGCATTGATTAAGCTGAACTTATTGGGGCGAATCCCAGCCTGGAGCATCGTCCTAAACCACTTTAAAGAGGTGAAATATTGTTGGACCATCAAATACGCGCCAATCATTGAATTCTAAGAAACCAAGTCTGGAAGAGGCATTTTCTCAAACAACTTGACTGCAGAATCAATGTGACCAAACTTGCAAACATAAAGATCCTCAGCCAAGCCCATTTTAAACAAGCTCCCATGAACCTTTTCGCCTTCTCGGAAATCCAACAAGCCACCACAAGCTTTGAGGACAAAAGGGTATGTAAAATGATCGGCGGGAACCCTTTGAAAGCGCATTGTGAGATACAAGTTGAGAGCATGTAGAAAGAAGCCGTTATCCGTATAGCCTCTTATCATGAGGTTCCAATGAAAGGTGTTTAAGTGAGACATTTTGTCGAACAGGGAGAGTGCATGTTGCATAGACCTAGATGACACAGTATCAACTAGTGCCCTTGAAAGCCGAGACAAAGAAGAAGATGATGAAGCTCTGGAATGGTTGTGGGAGTAAGCAAAGGCGATGGTGGGTTTCTTAGAGCGTTTATGGTGAATAGGGGGAGTGGTGTTGGTGGAGCTGAGAAAAATGGGTTTCTACAGAAACGACGTCGTTTTTGTTCTCTGCCACCTTGGCAGTTAACGGTCCACGTCAGTGGACGTTTACCAACTCAGCTACGGAGATGACAGAAGGACGAATGTGATCAGGTAAGGTATCTTTGGAGGATGATTTCTATTAATTTTGATTTTCGGGGACGAAAATGGAGATCGAGGTATCTTTCAGGAACGAAATTGACTATTAACTCATTTTTTAATATTAGATTATAAGATCTATCATTTTTAACTTATTTTTACTACATATTCACTATTTCATGTCTAATTATGCTTAACAATTTTATTATGAAGTTTATCAATTATATTTTATTTTAAATATAATATAAATAAACTAATTAATAATAATTAGATGAAACTCCTTTTGAAACTCAGTGGATAGTCACACTTTAATTAGAATTCTTGCTGATGTTTAAATTGGTGACTAATTATTTATGTCTTTTAATGCTTAAATTTTATCACAATAATTTTAGATAACCAAAATTTTTTAGGGTAAAGTATTAAATTATTCCACTATATTTGGACGTAATATTGTTTTGATCCTTAAAATTTAAAGTGTTTTATTTGAACGCGAAAAAGTTTCATTTAACTTCAATATAGTCTCATCATAAACTCAAAGTTAAATAATTAACGGAATGTTCTACATGACAGCAGTACAAGAATAAGGTCGATAATCTAAAAAACAGGTATAAGCTCCAGACGCATAAAATTAATCGTAGATGCATCAATACATTTATTTATCATTCTCCTTAGTTTTATAGAAAATATTTCATTTAAATTGTAAAAAAATTATAAATAAATATATTGATCCATGCATGGTTGATTTTGTGGCTCTGGATCTTATATTTGTTTTTCAGATTATCGACCTTGTTCTTATACTACTGTCATGTAGGATATTCTGTTAATTATTTACTTTTGATCTCACGGTGAGACTACATTGAAGCTAAATAATGAAACTTTTTTTAGATTCAAATAAGACACTTTAAACCTTAAAGACCAAAATAAGATTATGTCCAAACTTAAGGGACCAATTTAATAATTTAATTTATCTATTTTTTATTTAATCAAGTTCAACTAAATTATGATAAATATGCATTTTTTTATTCGATTTTTTCTCTCTTTTTTCTCTCTTTTTTCTCTCTACCTCCTTATTCTTTTTTCTTTTCTCATTTAACTTTTTCTCCTTCTTTTTCTTTCTCTTCTTCCTTTTTCATCATCATAATAGATCATCACCTCTAAAATAGAATAGAAATTATACCAAAATCTGTTATATAAAATGTAAAAATTTCACCACCATAAATACATAATTTAAATTGATCTAAATGTCACATTACAAGACAGCTTATTGTTTAAAACTTAAGAATATACAATTTAACTTTAAAACAAATTTATTTTAATAAAATGCTCTATTTTTTTAAGTGAAACATAAATCCATTATTTCTTATGGATGAATTCAGTGTTGACAAAGTTGATATTGAAACCTTTTAGCTTTTTTCACCAATAATTAATTTTATCAAGTGCAATATCGAACAGATCTAAGTCGGTATTGACAGTCAAATTTTCGGTGAGCATTTTTACATAAAAAATTATATTTTTTAATTAAAATAATCTAAATTTTTAATATTTAAAAAGAATATATAAAAAATTTGTTTAAATTTATTTTTAAATTTATAACAGGTACAGATACAGAAAAAATATATATACTCCCTAATTTAGAATAATAATAATAATAATAATAATAATAATAATATATTTACCTACAATATATACGTGCGCTCTAATTTAAGAATTTGTAACATAATAACAACATTAATGCATTACATACATAGCATATAGTATCGTACCTTTAGAAAATATGATAGTAATGAGACATTAAATAATGGTAGAATTCATATAATACACGTACTTTTTATTTAAATGGCTTGTACTCTCAATTAAAAAGTCTTATATAAATGATAAATTTGTATACATGTACTCCTACTTAAAAAGCTTTGTATAAGACAAATAAATTTGTGTGACTAAAAAAAAGTCATACCTGTAAAGACTAAAAAGATTCATACCTAAAAATTTATAACTAAAGAAAGTCACTAAAAAGAATATTTCATAAAATTTAAATAAATTTAAATTCATACCTTATAATTAACCGTAAGAACTTTAGAAAACAACAGTTAAAAAGATAGAAGTCATTTTGTGTTGTTTAACTGTATAAAATGAACATAATAACCTAATACAATATCATACTTTTAAAAAATATTATAGTAATAAGACATATTAAATAACCATCCAGAGTACATATATATATGTACTCTTAGTTTAAATAGTTTGTAAGACGATAATAATAATTATAGAAATGATATCAATTAAAAAAATGGTAGAAATATGCATGTACTCCTCATTAAAAAACCTTGAATGAATGATAAATTTATAGGATAAAAATTTAAAAAGTGAACCATGGAATTTGGTGTAACAATAATAAGAGAAATATAATCTATGTCAAGTATATATAATAAAACATAAAATTTCATACACTTTTTAAATACACTTTCTCACTTCCTTCCATTTACGGCCACTGCAACGCTCTTGTCCCCTTTTTTTGCCCTGTTCTAAGTTTTTGTTTTTTTTATTTTTATTAAGTTTGATAATTTTTGGTTAATTAGTTGATTTTGATTAATTAACAGTTAGATTAGTTGTTGTTATTTTAATGAGAAAATCTCTTACAAACTTGAACTGTTCATCGAAGTGAGTGACTTTGAAAAAGGAGGAAGAAGTAGAGTAACGGTCTATGGATGCGAAAAACAACAGAGCTGCAAAGAGAAATACAAAAACACCAAGAACACAGCAATTTTGAATTAGGATTTTTTTCACCAATTCAATTTTAGATTAGGATTTTTTTCTTTTTATTTTGGATTTAATTTGGATATGAATTTGAATTTGGATTTAAACTGTTTAAATGGTTTTAATTAGAAAATTAAATTATAAAAGAGATCTAATTCGGTTTAAAATTTTTTATTTAAAATTGATTTTTTTTAAATGATTTAGATTGGATTTAATTTAAAATTCAAAATCTGAATTTTTTGTCCAGTCCTGATCATACATAGCATATAGTATCATACTTTTAGAAAATATTATAGTAATGAGACATGTAAACAACCATATGAAATTTAGAGTTTAAGGTTTAGGATTTAAATGATTTGTAAAATTATAACAATAATTATAGAAATGATATCAATCAAAAAGTGACAGAAATATGTATGTACTCCCAATTAAAAAGTCTTGTATAAACGATGAATTTGTATATGTGTTCTCTTACTTAGAAAACTTTATATAGGGCAAACAAAATTTACGTGACTAAAAAAATCACTAAAAAGGAATATCTAGACAATTTAAACAAATTTAAATCTATACCTTAGAATTCAACCGTAAAACCTATGAAAAACAATAGAAAAAATAGATAGAAATCATTTTGTGTTTTATTTTTGTTTCAGTTTTGTTTAATTGCATGAAATAAACATGACGATGTTAAATATATAGGAAAAATGCATATAGTATTATACTTTTAGAAAATATTATAGTAATAAGACCTATTAAATAACGATATAGAGTTCATATAATACACATACTAAAAAAAATTATAAAAAGTAATTCATAAAAGAGACCTGACTCAGGTCCAAAGAAAATGGATTACTAAAAATAATTTAAAGAGGGACTGATATGATGAAGTCGGCCCAAACTAAAAATAACTTCAAAAAGAAGTCGGACAACAGAAGGCAGGCGCTACACATCGGACCAAGAAAGATATGACCTCAAAAAAATCAAACTACCAGCACCACATCAGCAAATACAAAAAAAAAATTAGCTACACAAAGCTAGACAGAAAACAAAAACACTAAGAGGATCAAAAGAGATTGGACAAACAAAGTCCCAACACTCTCAAGATTCCTTAAGCTTTCAAGAAAGATGCAGACTAGCATATCACAAAAAGAAACAAAATCATCATAATCAAGCTCAAGAGGCCACCTGAAATCGACCCCAAGAGGCTTGAAAACTACCTTTATTTTTTCAAAGTAAAGTTGCTAAAAGAGCAACTAAAAGTATTTAGAAGTTAAGACAAAAAACTACAAAATAAAAGAATTCAAAAACCCACAGGCCGGGCTATACACAAATACATCAGAAATAATCAAAGAGGATCCAGAGATTTTCCAGTAGCAACATCCCGGGGTGAAGGAGGACGGGTCTGAAGAGGCACTGCATCTACCGTCCCGTCATCCCGATTCAGGATCTGAACATCAGGATCAGACTCAAGCTGAGTGACCTCAACTGTCTGAGTTGAAGAGAGCGACACAACGGGGGCTTTGGTAGCAGGAACAGGAGGAGGGTCAACTTCACCTGGAGCTCAGCATAATTAGCTCGGGCAGACTCAATCTCCTCCCTAAGACCCATCATCTCCCTGTAAGTCGTAACATAGCTATCCTTATGCTTCAAAGCCATATTTTCAGACAACTTGGCAGAAGCCGCCAAGGCAACAACCCGAGTCTTCTCCCCCTCCAACTCTTTCTCCAACTTGGCCACTTTCACCTCGAGCTCCTCCTTCAAGCCCTTAATCCGATCAAAATCTGACTTGACCTCCTCCATAAAGGCCTTTGTAGCATGGATAGGAAGATCTTGAGTAGTCAGGTATAAAGCTGCTCCCATGTGTGCCAGTTTAATGCCACTCCAAGTGATAAAATCCAAATGATGAAGAATGGATACATCATCAGTAGGCATGACACCATAAGGAGAAATTTGTTGATCAACAAACCCGATAACATCAAAGTCGCGAGCATCTAGATTAAAAGGCTCGACAGTCCAGAGTCTTTTTGGAGGAGGAACGGCAGTAGGAGAAGAAGTAGCAGCAGAGGTCTGGGGAAGATCAACTAAATGGACCTGAGGTGTTGGGATCACCCTCCTCGGCCCAGTAGAACTCGAGATCGGTCTCTTAGAAGGAACTTGAGAAGATCCATCCCCTGCAGCCTTGGCCAAAATATTCTGCGCAGCGGTAGCCTTCCTTGCTTTCTTAAAAGCTTTCATGGAGTCATTATTCTTGGCCATCTCTGAAAAGAAAAATCAAACTATAGAAACAGGTTACAAGCTGGAAATAAAAGCAAAAAACAAAGTAAAACAAGACAAAAGGAAGTCGGTCACTACCACTCAGCTCAGACAAGAGAAGGGTCCCCTAAAGATCTCTTTGTATCGAGATGAGGAGGCTCCCCCCAAATGTCTTCCAACACATTTACAAAGGCCTGCTCAACCTCATCAAGCATCTCCCACGAGTACCGAGACACCACGACATTCTTTTGCCAACACAAGGGGAAGGTAGGCTCACCATTTGACTCTAAAAAAAATGGCCGAGCTCCCTCAACAGCTCAAACTTTAAAGAAGTAATTCTTAAAGTCCCTAAAGGACTCGTCATACATAGCAAACACCTTATGTCCCTAGGCAGATCGAAAGGAAATCCAAGAAGCTTTCTTTTTGGAGGAAATTCCGGGCTTAGTCAAAACAAAGGGGTAAAGAAAGAGAGTTTGGGAAGGTTTGACATCCAACTCTTGGCAGAGCAACTGAAAGATCTTGATAAAATCCCAAGAGTTCGAATGGAGCTAGGATGGAGCAACGTTACACGACCACAACAAGTCAGTCTCGAAGGAAGTAAAAGGGAAAGTAATGTTCAGCTGGCTGAAAAAATAGTCATAGGCATAAAAGAAGAGACGCTCCCCCTGAACCAAGGTCGAAAAACAAACCCTCTCATCAGAATCAGGTGCTACAAGCTCATAATCTTTCTCCTGGGCACGACTACTACAAATCCTATGACGTTTTCTCAGCTCTGCACAGAACTCATTGGTACACGAAATCGAGTTACACAACTTCGTGCAGCTGACCAGCAAGTGCACTGGGTCGTCCAAGTAATACCTTACATGAGTAAGGGTCGATCCCACGGAGATTGCCGGCTTGAAGCAAGCTATGGTTATCTTGTAACTCTTAGTCAGGAGATTAATGATAAAAAAGATTTTTGTTTATGAAGAATGGATAACATGAAATAAAAAGTACTTGTGATTCAGTAATGAGGAACAGGTTGAGGTTTTGGAGATGCTCTGTCTTCTGAATCTCTGCTTTCCTACTGTTGTCTTCTTCACGCACGCAAGGTTCCTTCTATGGCAAGCTGTATGTTGGTGGATCACCGTTGTCAATGGCTACCATCCATCCTCTCAGTGAAAATGGTCCAACTACAGGTTCCGTAGGGCTAATCATCTGTCGGTTCTCACTCGTGCTGGAATAGGATCCATTGATTCTTTTGCACACTGTCACTGCACCCCGCATTTGTGAGTTTGAAGCTCGTCACAGCCACCCCTTCCCAGATCCTACTCGGAATACTACAGACAAGGTTTAGACTTTTTGGATCTCAAGAGTGCTGCCAATTGATTCTAGCTTATACCACGAAGACTCTAGTTCCACAAATCTGAATGCTCTATTGTCAGGAGAAGCAATTAAACTTGTGGACCAGGAACCCAAGAGATACACACTCAATCTAAGGTAGAATGGAAGTGGTTGTCAGGCACGCATTCATAAGTTGAGAATGGTGATGAATGTCACAGATCATCACATTCATCATGTTGAAGGGCAAATGAATATCTTAGAATAGAAACAAGCGTGATTGAATAGAAAACAGAAGTAATTGCATTAATTCATCGAGACACAGCAGAGCTCCTCACCCCCAACCATGGGGTTTAGAGACTCATGCCGTAGAAGATACAAATTTAGATGTAAAAATGTCATGAGGTACAAAATGAATCTCTAAAAGTAGTTTTTATACTAAACTAGTAACCTAGGTTTACAGAAAATGGGTAAACTAAGATAGATAGTGCAGAAATCCACTTCCAGGGCCCACTTGGTGTGTGTTTGGACTGAGAATTGAAGCTTTCACATGTAGAGGCTATTCCTGGCGTTAAACACCAGCTTTGGTGCCAGTTTGGACGTTTAACTCCAACTTTTATGCCAGTTCTGGCGTTTAACGCCAGAAAAGGGTAAAAAGTTAGCGTTAAAACGCCAGTTTGCACTATCAAATCTCGAGCAAAGTATGAACTATTATACATTTCTGGAAAGCCCAAGATGTCTACTTTCCAACGCAATTGAGAGTGCGCCAATTGGGCTTTTGTAGCTCCAAAAAATTCATTTCGCATGCAGGAGGGTCAGAATCCAACAGCATCTGCAGTCCTTTTTCAGCCTCTAAATCAGATTTTTGCTCAGGTCCCTCAATTTCAACCAGAAAATACCTGAAATCACAAAAAAACATAAAAACTCATAGTAAATCCCAGAAATGTGATTTTTGCATAAAAACTAGTAAAAATATACTAAAAACTAACTAAATCATACTAAAAACTACATGAAAATACCACCAAAAAGCGTATAAAATATCCGCTCATCACAACACCAAACTTAAACTGTTGCTTGTCCTCAAGCAACTAGATAAATAAAATAGGATAAAAATAAGATCAAGAGGCAATACATCTCAAAGTTTTAAGTGAAGCTCAGATTCTAATTAGATGAGCGGGACTAGTAGCTTTTTGCTCCTGAACAGTTTTAGCATCTCAATTTGTCCTTTGAAGCTCAGAATGATTGGCATCCATAGGAACTCAGAATTCGGATAGTGTTATTGATTCTCCTAGTTTAATGTGTTGATTCTTGAACACAGCTACTTTATGAGTCTTGGCTGTGACCCTAAGCATCTTGTTTTCCAGTAGTACTACAGGATACATAAATGCCACAGACACATAACTGGCTGAATCTTTCAGATTGTGACTCAGCTTTGCTACAGTCCCCAGTTAGAGGTGCCCAGAGTTCTTAGGCACACTCTTTTGCTTTGGATCATGACTTTAACCACTCAGTCTCAAGCGTTTCACTTGGACCTTCATGACACAACCACATGGTTAGGGACAGCTTGATTTAGCCACTTAGGCCAGGATTTCATTCCTTTGGGCCCTCCTATCCATTAATGCTTCAAGCCTTGGATCCTTTTTACCCTTGCCTTTTGATTTTAAGGGCTATTGGATTTTCCTGCTTGCTTTTTCTTTTTTTCTCTTAATTTTTTTTTTTGCAAAATATTATTATTATTTTTTTTGTACTTTTCACTGATTTTTCAGATTATCAATAACATTTCTATTTCTTTTCATCATTCTTTCAAGAGCCAACAAATTTAACATTCATAAACTTCACTTTCAAAAACATGCACTGTTCAAACATTCATTCAGAAGACAAAAAGTGTTGCCACCACATAAAAATAATTAGAATTTTTCTTATTGAAAACTTGAAATAATTGTCTCCTTACTCTAAAGAGAATCTACTATTTTATTCATGTTTAGTGATGATGAGAAGAACAAATTATAGCTTACTTGGAGATAATAAAAATAAAAATAAAGACCCTAATTACTAATACTTATGTAATTCTTAAGATAGGTCTCTAATAATAAAAGTTATCACAGATTTAAGATTAGGACTCAACAACCTTTATTTTTGGGAGATTGATGCTCCTTCAATCTGTGGGGTGTCTGGTCCCTCAAGGGAGAGCTTCTTGCGCTTCAGCTCCTGTAGCTCATGCCCTTGCTTTTCTTGTTCCTTAAGCAGCTTACAGAGCATGCTATTTTGATTTTGTTGTTCTTCCTTAACTTGATCCATAGCTTCTTGTAGCTTGGTGACAGATGCTTCTAGGTGGGCCCAATAGTCAATTTGAGGGATTTTTGGGAGGAACTCCTGCGACCTCCTCTTGATGGAGTTGTCGTGTACTTGTTGTCCCTCCATTGACTTTTTGGTGATTGGATGCTCGACTGAGATAAACTCATCCAGTCCCATCTTTACATAGCAGAGAGATTAAGCTTGGGTAAGCCAATTTGTCTTTAGTGGAGTTCTTATTTGCAATTGTGTAAATCTCACAAGCAATCAGATGATGAATCTCCACTTCGTTTCCCAGCATAATGCAATGAATCATCACTACTCTTTTGACAGTGACTTCAGAGCGGTTGCTAGTGGGCAGTATAGAATGCCCAATGAAGTCCAACCAGCCCCTAGCGACTAGTTTGAGATCTCCTTTCTTGAGTTGGTTTGGGACACCTTTTGAGTTGGTTATCCACTTAGTTCTAGGGAGGCATATGTCTTCTAGAACTTGGTCCAAACGATTATCTACTATCACCATTCTCCTATTAAAGGATTCTGGATCATCTTGTAGTTGAGGCAGCTTGAAGACCTCTCTTATTTTGTCATGGTGGAAATAAATAGTCTTCCCTCTGACCATAGTTCGAAAGGTATGGAAGGCAGTTCCTGTCATTCTCTACTTATCTGTTAACCACAGTTTTGAGTAGAATTCTTGGACCATGTTTCTTCCAACCTTTATCTCAAGATTAGCTAGGATTTCCTAACCTCTGTTTCGAATCTGTTCTTAGATCTCCGGATGTTCGTCTTCTTTCAGATCAAACTTAACTTCCAGGATCACTGACATCAAACCCATTATTTTGTGGTAATGGTCTGTATGTTCTTTGGTTAAGAACTTCTCTTGATTCCAAAGTGATTTTGGATTATTCTCTTTCTTGCCTCTTAGAGTGGTTTATTTTCCTTTAGGAGCCATAATCTTGGTGAGTTTTCGCTCAGTGATCACGGAAAAACACACCAAACTTAGAGGTTTGCTTGTCCTCAAGCAAAAGAAAGGAAAGGAGAGGAATAGAGGTGGAGACAGATTCGAATGGTGGAGGAATGGGATGGCCGAACGTGTATTTAAAAAGGAGGGGTGGGTTTCAAAAATTTTTGAAAAAGATATGATAGGAAGATATGATTTGTAAAAGATGAATCATGATATGAAAATATGAGATTTTAAAATTCAAAAGATATGGAAAAGATATAAAGAAGTTTAATCTAAATTTTTGTTGATGTGTCTAAGAATTAAAAGAAGATATGATGAGTTGGAAAAGATTTGGAAAGAAATAGAAAAGATAAATGAGTTTTTGAAAAAGATTTGAAAGAGATTTTGAAAGAAAATTGAAAAGAATCTAGAAGATTATTAATTTTTTTTGAAAATTGAATTTGAGAGATGAAAATTTGTAACATGTTTATGTAGAAAATTATGAATTAAAACATGAAAATTTGAAAAAAATTGAAGTGATAACAAGATCTCCTCCCCCTATCCTTTCTGGCGTTAAACACCTAGAATGGTATCCATTATGGCGTTTAACGCCTAATTGTTGGCCATTTTGGGTGTTTAACACCCAGCCAGGTACCCTAGCTGGCGTTAAAAGGCCAGAAATCCTTTATCACTGGGCATTTTTCTAAACGCCCAGGATGCTGCAGTTCTGGCGTTAAACGCCCAGAATGGTGCCCATTTTGGCGTTTAACACCCAGAAAGGTATCTTTACTGGCGTTAAGTGCCCAAAATGATACCCATTCTGGCGTTTAACGCCCAAAATACCTCTTACTGGCATTTTCGAGCCAGTGAACTCTTTTTCTCTGCTTTGTGCGCTGAATCCTTCTGTAACTCTGTGAACTTCTGCATTTAGACAATCAACCTTAAAGATAATTTATATCAAACTCCTGTAATTATTATTTAAATAATAAGAACTTTTGCTAATTGACTGGGTTGCCTCATAACAAGCGTTTTTTATTGTCTTTAGCTGGACTTTTACTGAGCTTTAGTCTAGTCTCAGTTTTGAGCATTCTTGCTCAACATTGCTTTCAAGATAATGTTTGACTCTCTGTCCATTAACAATGAACTTTTTGTCAGAGTCAACATCCTGAAGCTCTACATATCCATATGGTGACACACTTGTGATCGCATATGGTCCCCTCTACCGGGATTTTAATTTCCCAGGAAACAATCTGAGCCTAGAGTTAAACAGCAAAACCTTCTGTCCTGGCTCAAAGACTCTGGATGACAGTTTCTTGTCATGCCACTTTTTTGCTTTCTCTTTGTAATTTTTTGTATTTTCGAAAATATTGAGTCTGAATTCCTCTAGCTCATTCAACTGGAGCAATCTTTTCTCTCCAGCTCTCTTGGCATCAGGGTTTAGGAATCTGGTTGCCCAGTAGGCCTTGTGTTCCAGTTCTACTGGCAGGTGACAGACTTTTTCATACACAAGCTGGTATGGAGAGGTCCCTATAGGAGTTTTGAATGCAATTCTGTATGCCCATAGAGCATCATCCAGACTCCTTGTCCAATCCTTTCTACGAGTACTTACCGTCCATTCCAGGATTCGTTTTAGTTCTCTATTTGAGACTTCAGCCTGCCCATTTGTCTGTGGATGATATGGAGTTGCCACTTTGTGGTTAATTCCATATCAGATCAGAGCAGAGTTAAGCTGTTTATTGCAGAAATGAGTTCCTCCATCACTGATTAGTATTCTGGAGACACCAAATCTGCTGAAGATGTGCTTCTGGAGGAACTTCAGCACTGTCTTAGTATCATTAGTGGGTGTGGCAATTGCCTCTACCCATTTAGATACATAATTTACTGCTACCAGAATGTAAGTGTTTGAGTATGATGGTGGGAAAGGCCCTATAAAGTCAATACCCCATACATCAAACAACTCAATCTCTAAGATCCCTTGCTGAGGCATGGCATAACCGTGAGGCAGATTAAAAGCTCTTTGGCAACTGTCACAGCTACGTACAAACTCTCGATAGTCTCTATAGAGAGTAGGCCAGTAGAAACCACATTGGAGGACTCTTGTGACTGTCCGCTCACTTCTGAAATGTCCTCCATATTGTGATCCATGGAAATGCCATAGGATCTTTTGTGCCTCTTCTCTGGGCACACACCTACAGATCATTCCGTCTGCACATCTCTTAAAGAGATATGGTTCATCCCACAAGTAATACTTTGCATCAGTGTCTAATTTTTTTGTTTGCTGCCTGCTGTACTCTTTGAGTATGAATCTTACCGCTTTATAGTTTGCAATGTCTGCAAACCACGGTACTTTCTGAATGGAAAAGAGTTGCTCATCCGGGAAGATTTCAGAGATCTCAGTAGGGGATGGGACGCCCCTTCTACTGGTTCTATTCGGGACAGATGATCTGCTACTTGGTTCTCTATCCCTTTTCTGTCTCTTATTTCTATATCAAACTCTTGCAGAAGCAACACCCATCTTATGAGCCTGGGTTTTGAATCCTGCTTTGTGAGTAGATATTTGAGAGCAGCATGGTCAGTGTACACAATCACTTTTGATCCTACTAAATAGGATCTAAACTTGTTAATGGCATAGACTACTGCAAGTAGCTCTTTTTCTGTGGTTGTGTAATTCCTCTGTGCGTCATTCAGAACACGGCTGGCATAGTAAATGATGTGTAGAAGCTTGTTATGTCATTTTCCTAATACTGCACCAATAGCATGGTCACTGCCATCACACATTAATTCGAATGGTAATGTCCAGTCTGGTGCAGAAATGATAGGTGCTGTGACCAACTTAGCCTTCAGAGTCTCAAAGGCCTGTAAACACTATGTGTCAAAGACAAATGATGTATCAGCAGCTAGCAGATTACTCAGAGGTTTTGCGATTTTTGAAAAATCCTTTATTTACCTCCTGTAGAATCCTGCATGTCCCAGAAAGCTTCTGATTGCCTTAACATTGGCAGGTGGTGGTAATTTTTTAATTACCTCTACCTTAGCTTGATCCACCTCTATTCCCTTGTTCAAAATTTTATGCCCAAGGACAATTCCTTCAGTCACCATAAAGTGACATTTTTCCCAGTTTAAAACCAGGTTAGTCTCTTGGCACCTCTTCAGAACAAGTGCTAGATGATCAAGACAGGAGCTGAATGAGTCTCCAAATACTGAAAAGTCATCCATGAAGACTTCCAGAAAATTTTCCACCATATCAGAGAAAATAGAGAGCATGCATCTCTGAAAGGTTGCAGGTGTATTACACAGACCAAATGGCATCCTTCTGTAGGCAAATACTCCAGATGGACATGTGGATGCTGTTTTTTCTTGATCATAAGGATCTACTGTAATTTGGTTATAGCCTGAATAGCCATCCAAAAAGTAGTAATAGTCATGACCTGCTAGTCTTTTTAGCATCTGGTCTATGAATGGTAAAGAAAAATTATACTTTCTGGTGGCTGTATTGAGCCTTCTGTAGTCAATACACATGCGCCACCCTGTGACTGTTCTTGTAGGAACCAGTTCATTATTTTTATTATGAACCACTGTCATGCCTCCCTTCTTGGGGATGACTTGGACAGGGCTCACCCAAGGGCTATCAGAAATAGGATAAATAATCCCAACCTCTAGTAATTTAGTGACCTCTTTCTGCACCACCTCCTTCATGGCTGGATTCAGCCGCTACTGTGGTTGAACCACTAGTTTAGCATTATCCTCCAATAGAATCTTGTGCATGTATCTAGCTTGGCTAATGCCCTTAAGATCACTTATGGACCACCCAAGAGCTGTCTTGTGTGTCCTTAGTACCTAAATTAGTGCTTCCTCTTCCTGTGGATCTAAAGCAGAGCTTATGATCACTGGAAAAGTGTCATCTTCTCCCAGAAATGCATATTTTAGGGATGGTGGTAGTGGTTTGAGCTCGGGTTTAGGAGACTTCTCCTCCTAATGAAGAGTTATCAGAGGTTCTTCTGTTTTCTCTAATTCCTCCAAGTCAGGCTGAACATCTTTAAAGATATCTTCTAACTCTGATTCGAGACTCTCAGTCATATTGATCTCCTCCACCAGGGTGTCAATAATATCAATACTCATGCAATCTCTTGAAGTGTCTAGATGTTGCATAGCTTTGACAGCATTCAACTTAAACTCATCCTCATTGACTCTCAGGGTCACTTCCCCTTTTTGGACGTCAATGAGAGTTCGTCCAGTTGCTAGGAAAGGTCTTCCTAGAATGAGAGTTGCACTCTTGTACTCCTCCATTCCCAGCACTACAAAGTCAGTGGAAAAGGCGAATGTCCCAACCTTGACAATCATGTCCTCAATCATGCCTGATGGCATTTTAATAGAGCCATCAGCAAGTTGGAGACATATCCGGGTTGGTTTGACTTCTTCAGTCAAACCAAGCTTTCTGATAGTGGATGCAGGTATCAGGTTGATACTTGCCCCTAGATCACATAGAGCTATCTTGGTACAAGTACCCTCTAATATGCATGGTATGATAAAGCTTCCGGGGTCCTTAAACTTCTCAAGTAAGCTTTTTAGAATGACTACACTGCATTCTTCAGTGAGGAGAACTTTTTCAGTTTCTCTCCAATCCTTCTTATGACTTAAGATCTCTTTCATGAACTTAGCATAAGAGGGTATTTGCTCAAGTGCCTCTGCAAACAGAATCTTTATTTCAAGAGTCCTGAGATAGTTTGCAAAGCGGGCAAATTGTTTATCCTGTTTCGCTTGGTGGCGTTTCTGAGGATAAGGCATCTTGGCTTTGTATTCTTCAACCTTAGTTGCTGCAGGTTTATTTTCTACAGAGGTGGTTGGAAAAGCCTTCTTAGAGGGGTTACTATCAGCACTTGCAGGTGTCTGATCCTTCATTGGCGTTTGAACGCCAGGACTAGGGGCTGGATGGGCATTTAACGCCAGGTTTTTCCTTTTTTGGCGTTTGAACGCCAGAACTGGACATCAACTGGGCGTTTAACGCCAGTTTCTAACCCTTTTTTGGCGTTTGAACGCCAGAAGTGGGCATCCACTGGGCGTTTAACTCCAATTCTTTATCCTTTTCTGGCGTTTGAGCGCTAGAAGTATTCCTCTCTGGGCTCTTACTGTCCTCAGAGGGATTTTGGGCAGTGGTTTGCTCACCCTCTGTCAGTTGTTCCTTCCTTGACTTTCTGTTGCCTTGAATTGAGACATTTAATGTCTTTCCACTCCTTAATTGAACAGCTTGGCATTCTTCTGTTATTTGTCTAGATAACTGTTGTTTTGTTTGATTCAATTGTTCCTCCAAATGTTGGTTGGCATCCTTGGTTTCTTGTAGCATTACCTTAAATTCTGCTAGCTTTTTTGTTAGATAGCATAATTGCTTATTGAATTCAGCAACTTATTCTGGAGGACTAAGTTCAGTGGATACTATCTTAGCTTCTTCTTTCATGGATGACTCACTACTTAAGTACAGATGCTAATTTCTAGCAACTGTATCTATGAGCTCTTGAGCTTCTTCAATTGTCTTTCTCATGTGTATAGATCCACCAGTTGAGTGGTCTAGAGATATCTAGGTTTTTTCTGTAAGTCCATAGTAGAAGATGTCTAACTGCACCCACTCTGAAAACATTTCAGAGGGGCATTTCCTTAGCATCTCTCTGTACCTCTCCTAGGCATCATAAAGAGATTCATGATCCTCTTGGTTAAAGCCTTGGATGTCCAGCCTTAGCTGTGTCATCCTTTTTGGATGGAAATTTTGATTCAATAATTTGTCTAATAACTGTTTCCATGTTCTTATGCTGGCTTTGGGTTGGTTATTTAACCACCTCTTGGCTTGGTCTTTTACAGCAAATGAAAATAGCAATAATCTGTAGACATCATGATCCATTTTTTTATCACGTACTGTGTCAGTAATTTGTAAGAATTGTGCTAGAAACTCAGTAGGTTCTTCTTGTGGAAGACCGGAATACTGACAGTTTTGCTGTACCATGATAATGAGCTGAGAATTTAGCTCAGAAGTGTTAGCTCTTATGGGGGGTATACAGATACTACTCTCATATGAAGCAGTAGTGGGGTTAGCATATGACCCCAGAGTACTTTTGGACTGTTCATTTCCACTTAGGTTCATGATGGAGAAAACAAGATGATGTGGATTGTAAAAAAAAATTATTCTTTTATTTATTTATTAAATTTCACCCCTTTTTTTTAAATTACTGAAATAAAATAGAAATAAAAAGAAAATGAAAACTAAATAATTAATTAATTAAAAAGATTTTAAAAAATCTTGTAGAATATTTTCGAAAAATAGAGAGAGAAAGTAGTTACTAAGTTTTGAAAAAAGATATTATTTTAAGAATTTTGACCAAGTCAACCTAAGGGATTCAAAATTTTATGAGGAATTAAAGGAAAAGATATTTTTTATTTTTGAATTTAAAGTGGAGAGAGAAAAACAACAAAGTGACACCAAACTTGGAATTTTTAGATTAAAACAATGGAAACAAACAAGAAAACTTTGAATGTAGAGATGAACACCAAGAACACTTTGAAGGTCAAGATGAACATCAAGAACAAATTTTGAAAATTTTTAAGAAAATAAAAATAACAAAGGACACCAAACTTAAAAAATTTTTATACTTGGAATACTAATAATTTGAAAATGTATAAGATAATAAGCAACAAAAGACACCAAACTTAGAATTTTTAGAAAACCAAACACAATTTTTTTCGAAAATTAAAAGGAAAAACACAAAGAGGACACCAAACTTAAAACATGAAACTAAACTCAAACAAAAGACTCAAATTAAGTGACTCAAAACCAACAAAAATAAATTATTCATAATCTAAGCAACAAGATGAACCGTCAGTTGTCCAAACTCGAACAATCTCTGGCAACGGCGCCAAAAACTTGGTACACGAAATCGTGTTACACAACTTCGTGCAGCTGACCAGCAAGTGCACTGGGTCGTCCAAGTAATACCTTACGTGAGTAAGGGTTGATCCCACGGAGATTGCCGGCTTGAAGCAAGCTATGGTTATCTTGTAACTCTTAGTCAGGAGATTAATGATAAAAAAGATTTTTGTTTATGAAGAATGGATAACATGAAATAAAAAGTACTTGTGATTCAGTAATGAGGAACATGTTGAGGTTTTGGAGATGCTCTGTCTTCTGAATCTCTGCTTTCCTATTGTTGTCTTCTTCACGCACGCAAGGTTCCTTCCATGGCAAGATGTATGTTAGTGGATCACCGTTGTCAATGGCTACCATCCGTCCTCTCAGTGAAAATGGTCCAACTATGGGTTTCGTAGGGCTAATCATCTGTCGGTTCTCACTCGTGCTGGAATAGGATCCATTGATCCTTTTGCACACTGTCACTGCGCCCAGCATTTGTGAGTTTGAAACTCGTCACAATCATCCCTTTCTAGATCCTACTCGGAATACCACAGACAAGGTTTAGACTTTCCGGATCTCAAGAGTGCTGCCAATTGATTCTAGCTTATACCACGAAGACTCTAGTTCCACGGATCTGAACGCTCTGTTGTCAGGAGAAGCAATCAAACTTGTGGACCAGGAACCCAAGAGATACACACTCAATCTAAGGTAGAACGAAAGTGGTTGTCAGGCACGCGTTCATAAGTTGAGAATGGTGATGAGTGTCACGGATCATCACATTCATCATGTTGAAGTGTGAATGAATATCTTAGAATAGAAACAAGCGTGATTGAATAGAAAACAGAAGTAATTGCATTAATTCATCGAGACACAGCAGAGCTCCTCACCCCAACCATGGGGTTTAGAGACTCATGCCATAGAAGATACAAATTCAGATGTAAAAATATCATGAGGTACAAAATGAATCTCTAAAAGTAGTTTTTATACTAAACTAGTAACCTAGGTTTACTAAAAATGGGTAAACTAAGATAGATAGTGCAGAAATCCACTTCCAGGGCCCACTTAGTATGTGTTTGGGCTGAGCATTGAAGTTTTCACATGTAGAGGCTATTTCTGGCGTTAAACGCCAGCTTTGGTGCCAATTTGGGCGTTTAACTCCAATTTTTATGCCAGTTCTGGCGTTTAACGCCAGAAAATGGTAAAAAGTTGGCATTAAAACGCCAGTTTGCGCTATCAAATCTCAGGCAAAGTATAAAATATTATACATTGCTGGAAAGCCCAAGATGTCTACTTTCTAACGCAATTGATAGCGTGCCAATTGGGCTTCTGTAGCTCCAGAAAATCTATTTCGCGAGCAGGAGGGTCAGAATTCAACAGCATCTGCAGTCCTTTTTCAGCCTCTGAATCAGATTTTTGCTCAGATCCCTCAATTTCAGCTAGAAAATACCTGAAATCACAAAAAAATACACAAACTCATAGTAAAGTCCAGAAATGTGATTTTTGCATAAAAACTAATAAAAATATACTAAAAACTAACTAAATCATACTAAAAACTAAATGAAAATACCACCAAAAAGCATATAAAATATCCGCTCATCACTCAGCATTTACCACGGAGACAAACATCAACACGAGGGAGTCCTGCCAGTCAAAAATACCCTCAGAAATCTTGGAAGACGTCTCAACAATATTTTTTCGAGAAGACATGGCCAACTAGTCTTACAGCAAGAAAAAGAAAAATGGATTACTAACCAAAATAGCTCGGGCGACATGAAAATATCTCGGACAAACATGACTTCGAGCATACAAACAGTAAAAGAAAAACCCCAAGACGCACACCAAGGTCCAGGGGCATCTTTTGGAGGCAGTGACAGAGTAAGGGCTTAGAAAAAATCTACAAGGCTAACATTCCAACAAAACTCTCAACAAAGAAAATAACTCACTTCCAACAAGCAACATCCCGAGAAGAAAAAGACGAAAATTAAAAGCAAAGTCATCAGAAAATCGTCATCTCTTACAAATTTATCAGCAAAGAAAACTATCAACAGGGTGAAAGTCATTAAAAGAGCAACCTTTTTCAAAATAGTAGTTCGTAAAACCTCAAAAAATGCTGAGTCCCGGTCAGAAAGCAGCGACAATAATTATAGGAATGATATCAATTAAGAAAAGAAAATTATAGAAATATGCATGTACTCTTTATTAAAAAGCATTGTATAAATAATAAATTTGTAGGATAGAAGTTTGGAAAATGAACCCATCTTATGCGTGCAAAAAGAGAAAGAATTAATCACATAAAATAGATATTAAAAATGAGAAAATAGAACATTGTACATATGGTAGAGAGATAAGCTATGATGAATGGACATTGATACGGACACGGGACACGACATGACACGGAATACGACGACACGCGAATTTTAAAATTTTACATGACACGGGGACACACATACATATAAAATATAAAGTATTTTTAAGATAAACCCTAATAATATATTTTAATTATATCAAGTATTTAAAATATTTTTTATTTTAATAAATAATAATATATACTATATCTAAATTTATTTTAATAATATATATTAAGAATAAGACCGAACACGCTGACACGTGATGGTATTTAGGTGTGTTCAAGTGTGTCCGAAGAAGAATTTTTTATTTTTTATTGAGACAAGGTTTGGACACAGCAGACACACGTATCGGACGAGTATCGGTAAGTGTCGTGTCTGAAATGTGTCCGACACGCAGACACGGCAACTCAGCAAAGTGTCCGTACTTCATAGGAGATAAATAACAAAAATTTGGCATAACAAGGATTTGGCATAACAATAATAAGAGAAATATAATCTATGTCAACATATACAGTAAAAAAACATAATTTCATATCCTTTTTAAGGGTTTTTGATTGACTATGGGCTGACTCTTGTATTTACATACTGAATATTTTTTTAGGAGGAGGAGGGAGAATATTAGTGTTGAAAGGAGTCATTTGTTATCTATCAGTCTATTTCTGTTTATATACTTTTGGTAGCAAGTGTGACGAGTATTTTAAATTTAAAAAAGGAAGTTGGAGTGGTTGTTAGACTTCAATTCGAAAATTTAAAATTCTAAATCTATTTTTCAACTAGCTTTTGAATTTCAAATTGAAATTTTAAAGAGGGTGAAGAGGGAGGAGTAGTTGCTACATTACCACCTCATAAAAAAATTTGTCCCAAATTCCATGCCCTAAACTAGTCGATAAAGACCCCTAGGTAATCTAGGTATTATGTTGGTAAACCTCTACTACTGGGAGAGAAAATATTTTTCATGATCGTTATCTGGCTAAGGATTCAATGGTCACAGAACGTTTGGACCATTAAATAATCCTAAAACAAAATATGTTTTTTTAATAACTGCTAAATAGACCTTTTCTAATTTTAATTATAAATTAATCCCATATATTTTATTTAATCATAAAAAGTATTTTTTATTTTATAAATTATTATTTTATCTTTAATATATCATGTTTATTAACAATAAAAACAAAAACAATAACGAATTAGATCTTCCATTGATCGTAATAAACTATTTGGCTATTTGAATCGATTAAAAGATTATATTTGATCCGTGACATTCGTCCAGGACTGTGAAAACGTATTTCTTTGAAAATCAATCGATTGGATTATCAAACCAATCGATTGAATTTCAAGTTTCCCATAATTCAATCTATTGGACTACAGGTTGTTATCACAAAACAATCGATTGAAAATTGCAAGGCAGCATATTTTTAGCAAAAATCAATCGATAGGTCATATTACCCAATCGATTGAACGATGACTAAAATGTGGGTTTTTTAATTCAATCGATTGTTTACACCACCCAATCGATTGAATGCTTTAAAATAACACGAGTTCTCACAATTCAATCGATTGGTTGTGTTACCCAATCGATTGAATTCATCAAAACAATATGGATTTGTCAAATTCAATCAATTGGTTGTGCCAATTTTTAAATAATTTTTTTAATCTATAAAAATAATTAACATATAGTTATTGGAGTTAGTTTTTAACAGATTTATTAAGATACATATAATTATAATTTTTTTCCACAATTTTATTTTTAATATGATAATTACATAAAGAAAATATATCAATATCAATAGTACATTATAAAATTATAAAATACCAATAATTTATAGCGTGTTTAGCTAAAAATTATCACATATCTTATTGATTAAAATTCATTCGTTCAAAAATTTTAAAAAATTAAAAATAAACTATAAATTATTAATTATTTGAAAGACACAGTACCCTTATAGAATACAAGATATAAGATATCTTTATAAAATTTTTTTTTAACAACGTAAATTTAGAAAAAAATTAATATTTTTTTACAAGAAAATAATATCTAAAGTACATAATGTGATTACCAAAACATAACTACGTAAGTTATTATTAATATAAAAATATAAATGTTAAATATATTAATATAAAAAACAAATGATTTTTTTAAAAATAAATATATAAATTATTATATAAAAACTAATTTGAAAGGTACAAAGACTTCAGGGTATGATATTAAATTAGTCAGGTAAAAAATATTAGTGAATTAAACAATTAAGACATAGATCTATTTCATAGTGAAAAATAATACATATAAAACTATTAAATTACATAATATTTTTCTATTTTTTAAACACAAATATTATATATAAGTGTAGTTTCTTAAAATTTTGGGGTTCAGGCCACTACTCGTCCCCTCTAGGTCCGTCTCTGATTGCTAGCTAATTAACAATAAAAAATAATAAAATCTATTTACTTTTTAGTATTTCTCAATGTCTGTAAATTATTAAAAGATAAAAAATATATTTTTCATTACACAATCAATTTCACGAATAAAGTATCGAAACAAAGAATTGCAAAATTAGAGATTCTATTCACTGACCTCGATTTTGTAATCAAAACGATGGATTATTTTCTGAACACTATAATAAAAAAATTGATTCGACCTTTATTGATTATTGCAACTGTAATTATCAATTAATGATGAACAAATAGTGGATATTAAATAGACGGATAAAAAATAAAAAAAATTGGATATTAAGTAGATGGATATCCAAAAGAAAAACAATGAAATTTTTTATAATCAAAGAGATTGATACACGATTTCAATGGTGGGATTGAATAATTGGTGATGAATTATTCACCAATTTATAATGTTAATATTAAAGAAAAGATAAGATTAGAGTATCTAAATCAAAATAAAACCTTAAAAATTGAAGATAGAATTTTAAAGATAAGATAGATGAATAATAAGATAATAATTTATAAAAACGATAACAAAATTGAAATAGGCTTAGTACACACTTCAATCGATTGGGTAGCACAACCAATCGATTGAATTTGGCAAATCCATATTGTTTTGATGAATTCAATCGATTGAATTGTGAGAACTCAGGTTGTTTTGAAGCATTCAATCGATTGGGTAGTGTAAACAATTGATTGAATTAAAAAAACCCCACATTTTAGTCATCGTTCAATCGATTGGGTAATATGACCAATTGATTGATTTTTGCGAAATCCATGCTGCCTTGCAATTTTCAATCGATTGTTTTGTGATAACAACCTGTAGTCCAATCGATTGAGTTATGGGAAACCTGAAACCAATCGATTTTCAAAGAAACACGATTTCACAGCCCTAGACGAACGTCACGGATCAAATATAATCTTTTAATCGATTCAAATAGCCAAATAGTTTATTACGATCAATGGAAGATCTAATTTGTTATTATTTTTATTTTTGATTGTTAATAAACATGATAGATTATTGATAAAATAATAATTTATAAAATAAAAAAATAATTTTTATGATTAAATAAAATATATGGGGTTAATTTATAATTAAAATTAGAAAAAGACTATTTAGAAGTTATTAAAAAAACTTAAAAAATATGTTTTGTTCTGGGACCATTTAATAGTCTAAATGTTCTGGACCATCGAATCCTTAGCCTCGTTACCTGTAAACAAGTCCGCAAACCTTTGTTTCATGTCCGCCTCTAGTTTTCACGTGTAATCTCTTAAACCATCGCTACCTATATTACTTTTACTAGTCGTATCGTCTTGTTTTTCAATTGCTTCACACTTTTGTCTAAGATCTCTACCGCTGGTAGGTCAAAAGTTAAGTCGTCTTTGAGTGCTACATCCTTTTGTTGTAGCATATGACTTGGATCATGCTAGTATTTTTAGAGTTAAGACACGTAAAACACATTGTGTTGTCTTGACAAATTCGAAGGTAGGGAAATTTGTTATGCTAACTTTTCTATGCATTAGAGAACTTGAATGGATCCAAATACCAAGGGTTTAATTTTCTCACCTTAAGAGCCTCCCTACCCTTGTGGTGGTGGAAAATTTCAAGAACATGTGATTACCTTCTTGAAACTCGAGGGATTTTCTTCATTAGTCTGCATAGCTCTTTTGTCGACTTTGGATTGTATGTATTCTTTCCTTATCTTCCTGTTATCCTCTGGGACTTGTCTTGATAGTTCTGGCCCTAAATATCCTCTTTCTTCTAGTCCATACTAACACAAAGAAGATTAGTATTTTCATCCGTAAAGAGCCTTATATCGTGTCATCCCAATATTAGCATGATGACAGTTGATATAAGCAAATTCGATTAGTGGTAGGTGGCTTTTCCATTTTTTTAGTTTGTCTAGAACACAGACCCTCAACATGTCTTCCAATGCCTAGATGGTCATTTTTGTCTGTCCGTCCGATATACCCTCCCACTTCCAATCTGGGATGCCCAGGGGTTGCAATACTCTCGAGGGTTTTTTATGCTCGATTTTTACCTTCTGATAGACCAAACATTTATTCATTATTGTAACCAAATCCTTTTTTATTCCTGGCCACCAAAATATCCTTTTAAATCGTGGTACATCTTCGTCATATCAGGATGAATGGTGAAATCTCCTTTGTGGCCTTCTTCCGCTATCTTTTTCTAAATATTGCCTTCCTTTGGGACACAACTCGACCTTGGTACTTCCACGCCTGTCTTCTCCTTTGGTGAAGCCTTTCAGCTTCCCTTTCTTGATAAGGCGTAGGGTCTCTTGAAAATTCGGGTCAGAGTCTTATGTCTTGATTAATTGCTCCTTGAATGGACTTATTACTACCAGGTAGTCAAGCGTATGCTATTCAGGGTGAGGGTGACTTGTAGGTTTATGTCACCAGAGCTCCTTACTAATTTTGCCTCTTTTATCATCAGGGATAAGGCTTTGAGTATTTTTCAACTCAGAACGTCAGCCACCATGTTAGTTTTTTCTAGGTGATAGTTTAGAATAAAGTCATAGTCTTTAAGAAACTCCATCCATATCCTCTGATGCATGTTAAGCTTCTTTTAGTTGAACAGGTATTTTAAACTTTTGTGATCAGAGAATACCTGAAACCCAACTCATATAAGTGATGCCTCCATGTCTTCAATGTAGGTGAATACTATTGCGGCTATCTCAAGATCCTGTATTGGGTAGTTGACTTCATAGGTCTTTAGTTGTCTTGACGCATATGCCACTACCTTCTTGTCTTGCATCAATACGCAACCCAATCATTGTCCTGAGGTATCACACTAAACTTTGAAATCTATATCAAGGTTAGGTAAGACTAGCACTGGAGTAGATGTCAAGCGATTCTTTAACTCTTGAAAGCTACTTTCACAATCTAGTGTCCAAATGAAAGGGATGTCCTTCTTGGTTAGGCGAGTCAAAGGTAGAGCTAGTTGGAAAAATCTTTTTATGAACTTTCTATAGTAGCCTGTCAGTCCTAGAAAACTCCTTAGTTCAGTCACTGATGTTGGCCTCTTCTTTTTTCTTCGCGTTCTTTCTTCTTCTTCTTCGCATGTTTCATCCTCTTCATTATTTTTTTATTGCTGCTGCTGTTGTTGCATTTTTTTCTCCTCCTCTTTTTATCAATTTTACAACATTATGTATTTTTTCTTCCCAAAAAGAATTATGAGAAAATGAAATAAGAAGAAGGAGAAGCAGAAGATGAGGAGGAGGAAGAGGAATATTTTTGAATTATGTAGAACTTATCAGTACAAATACACTGAAAATTCTTAACAATACACATAAATGTCTTAGTTTTACACCGAAATTTGCTACAAATAGTCAAATACACAAAAATATTTTTTTTAATGCTGCATCTCTTTTCTTCTTCTTTTTTCCCATATTTCTTTCTTTCTTTTAATTGAATGAATGTATGTTCATCATTTTCCAAGTAATTTTGAAGCATTATATATTTCTTCTTCTTCTTTGTTTGATTTTTTTTGTTTATATTCATGTTAAGAGTAAAATAAGAAGAAACTTGAGAAGGTAAAACAAGAAGAAAGATGAATAAGATAAAAAAAAGAAGACGAGGATAATGATGACCATGAAAAAGAAGAAGAAGAAACAGCAGAAGATGAGAAGGAGGAAGATGAAGAGTTTTGAATTATGCAGAACTTATCAGTATAAATACACCAAAAATTTTTAACAATACACATAAATATCTTAGTTTTACACTTAAATTTGCTACAAATACACAAAAATATTTTTTTATTGTTGTAGTTTTCTTCTTCTTTTTTTTTATTTCTTTCTTTCTTTTTGTTGAATGAACATAAGTCATCTTCTTCTAAGTACATTTGCAGCACTATGTGTTTCTTTTTCTTCTTTATTTGATTTTTTTGTTTTTATTCTTATTAAGAAAATAAAACAAGAAGAAACTTGAGAATGTAAAACAAGAAGAAAAATATGAATAAGAAAAAAAAGATGATGATGATGATGATGATGATGATGATGAAAAAAAAGAAGAGGCAGCAGAAGATGAGGAGGAGAAAGAGGAAGAGTTTTGAATTATGCAAAACTTATCAGTACAAATACACTGAAAGTTTTTAACAATACACAAAAATGTTTTAGTTTTACACCGAAATTTGTTGTAAATACACAAAAATATTTTCTTTAATGCTGTATTTTTTCTTTTTTTTTCTTATTTCTTTCTTTCTTTTAGTTGAATGAATACAGATTATTCCCCTTTCAAGTAATTTTGTAACATTATGTGTTTCTTTTTCTTCTTTGTTTGATTTCTTTTTCTTGTTAAGAGAGTAAAATAAGAAGAAATTTGAGAAGGTAAAACAAGAAGAAAAAGATGAATAAGAAAAAAAAGAAGATGATGATGATGATGATGATGATGAAAAAGAAAAAGAAGCAGTAGAAGACGAGAAAGAGGAAGAAGAAGAATTTTGAATTATGTAGAACTTATTAGTATAAATACACTAAAAATTCTTAACAATACACATAAATGTCTTAGTTTTTTACCGAAATTTGTTACAAATACACAAATTTTTTTAATACTGCATTTTTTCTTCTTCTTTTTTTCTTATTTTTTTCTTTATTTTAGTTGAATGAATGTAGGTTCATCATCTTCTAAGTAATTTTGTAATATTATGTGTTTCTTCTTCTTCTTTGTTTGATTTTTTTTTTGTTTTTATTCTTGTTAAGAAAGTAAAACAAGAAGAAACTTGATAAGGTAAAATAAAAATAAAAAGATGAATAAAAAAAGATGATAATGATGATGATGATGATGATGATGATGATGATGATGATGAAAAAGAAGAAGAAGAAAAAGAAGCAGCAAAAAATGAGAAGGAGAAAGAGGAAGAGTTTTGAATTATGTAGAACTTATCAGTACAAATACACCAAAATTTCTTAATAATACAAAAAAATGTTTTAGTTTTACACCGAAATTTGCTACAAATACACAAAAATATTTTCTTTAATACTGAATTTTTTCTTTTTTTTCTTACTTCTTTCTTTCTTTTAGTTGAATGAATGTAGGTTTATCATCTTCCAACTAATTTTTCAGCATTATCTGTTTCTTCTTTTTTTGTTTGTTTTTTTTTGTTAAGAGAGTAAAATAAGAAAAAACTTGATAAAATTCTATGGCGTATGAAAATTTTTTTACAATAACAATAATAATAACAACGACGATACGTATACGAAGAACACGATGATAATTATAACGATGATGATCATGATGATGATGAAGATGATGGAAGAGAAGGAGAAAAAGAATGGAGGAAAAGAAAGTTTAAGATAAAAGGAGGAGGAGAAGGAAGAAGAGGCAGATGTGTGAGTATAAATAATTTATTGGACTTATTTGGTTAAATGACTTGTACATAGATATTAATTCATAGTAATAATAATAATAGATCGTGAACTGAATATACAAGAGTAACTCACAAAAACCTATCTAAATGGCTTTAGATTGTGAACTGAATCATCTAGTATGGCTGCGTGTATACAAAAGATGATGACCACTGCCAATTTATAGATACATGACTATTCACTAGCTAACTGAGAGCATAAATTAACTAACTAACATAACTACACTTACTTCCTATTCTAAAACAATGGACTCCGCAACAAAAGCTGTTAAATACCATACTGTCATCATTCGTAATTTGCTTTATCAGCTATTGTAGTTAGAATTTAACTATAGGATTTGTCAAAGAGAAAATTTGAAAGTGCCAGCAAAATTTATTATTTTTGTTAGTACTATTAGTTATTAGCCTAATTTATTTAGTCTAACAATTCAACGATATATTTTTAGTATATACTTTTAAATATTGTTAGACAAAAACAATAAATTATATCGACATCTTTAATATATTTTTTGTCAAATATATATTTTCTTTTATGAGCTTAATTCAAATTCAAATTATTTCTAATATTAGAAGAGTCTAAACGCATTCTAACATAATTTAATTTTTGAGTAAAATATTGTTTTAGTCCTAATATTTAGATAAAATTTTAATTTTGTTTCTAATATTTTAAATATTTTATTTTTATTTTAAATTTTTTATTTTGTCTTATTTAGTTCTTTAGTCCAAATTAAATTTTTTTTCCAAAGATATTCTTTTTTTATTATGATTTTTTTAGATAATAACAAAAATAGTAATTGTAGTGATTATGGTAGTGGTCGTAATATAATTTAAAAGTGAAAATGACAAAATAATAAAAGAAAGTAGATGATAATAATAAAAAAAATAAAAAAAAATTAATTTTGACTAAAAAATTAAAATAAAATAAAATATTTTAAATATTAAAGACAAAAGTAAAACTCAACTTAAATATCAAAGATTAAAACAGTACTTTAATCTTAATTTTTTTTTATTTTGTTTCATAGTTTGTTCATTTAGGAAGCTTACTATTAGAGTTCATATGCCCTTTCTAAAATGGGTTTGAATATTATTCTAAACCTGCACATCAATGAAGATACTCCTTGCAGCGCACGTTAAAAGATACAAAGTAGAGCGATGTTTCTCCTTTGATTAGTATAGGTAGGGGCAGCAATGGATGGGGTTGGGTAGGGTTTGGATCCAATTCTAATTCTACCATTTTTATATAAACTCAACTCTATCCTATCCGTGAGTTGAGAATTTTTCAATCCTAACCCTACTCGCTCTTAATCTACGGGTATCCGATCATACCCGCGGGTTATAAAAAAGATACAATTTTATTATATATCTTGATGATAATTTAAAATATAATTGATTTTTATGTAAAAAAATATTGAATTATCAATTAATGGTTTTCTTTTAGTGGCTAAGGATATTTTACATTTAGTGAGAGAAATTTGATTCAACATCCATTTAAAATATATTTTTATATAAATATATAACATATACATATATATAGAGTGTGGGTTGATCGGGTAGGGTTAAGACTCAACCCGCACCCTATTTGACCTGCACGAAAACCCTACTCGCACCCAACCCTATCTGCTGCAGATCGAGGTTGACAATACTACCCGATCGGATGGATCGAATTGGATACCATAAGTAGAGTACATATTGTCACCCCTAAGTATAGGTCTATAGGAAATCAAAACAAAGTACACTTCTCCAAACTTTTTTGTGACATGGTGGGAAAGAAGCCAAGAAAAAACAAACAAAAACTAAAAAGATCATCGCCCACGTAAGACATAACCCGGTTCGTGTCCAAGGTTTTAAATAGTTTTATAGATGAGTCCCGCTAAGGAGACAATGAACTATTTGTACAATTGGCTATTGAGTTATAAAATGAACATTTTCCATACTATTTAGATTAACCATCCGAGTACTAGGGATAATAAACATCTTCCCAAAAGCTTAAATTAAATTTTAAATCCAGCGCTCTAATACCATGTCATGATATCACTCATCCCAAAAACTTCAGCTGATGGAAAAAGGTAACACTAATGCTTATATCTCTAATACTCTCTAAACATCTATTGTACACATTGTACAAATATTCTATTGGCTCCTCATACTTTCTCTAAAATATCTTAAAAAAAAGTAACCTCAAATCTTAAGAACCTGATTTTTTTTTATTCTAAAACCTATAAGTTTATAATAAAAATTTTTAAAAAGATATTCATCTATTTTTGCAATTGATGAACAAATATAGACAGGTTTCCATCTAATATAAATTAAAGTCGAGATGTGTAAATATATCATTTATAAGAGTTAAGAAACATTTTAGTCCAGCATTTTTTACATAGCTAATAAAGTTTAGTCTTAAAGAACTCGAACATTATTTATTTATTTATTGTTCAAAAGAATTCAAACTTTATTTTGTTACACATAAGGAGAATTTTTTTGGTAAAAAATAAAATAAAGATTTTAGCTATTTTTCAAGAAAAAACTCTGTTTTTTATATATTATCTTAATTTTATTTTTATGTTGAGAGTGCTTTTCAGCGCAGGACTTTTCCTCGTTTGTATTCTTACTTTTCTTTCAAAATGCATGTAGTTTGTTAATACAGTAACAAGCTAAAGGAATAGTATTGTATTTTCCCTTTGAAGTTTCCAAGTTTCCACATTGTGTTAATTTATTTTATTCCAAGTTCCAATAATGGTGTGACATAGCTAGATACGTCATACACCCTTGCTGAGCACTTAAGGACCAAGAACCAATTAGAACCGTGACACACAAGGAGTGACCAAATATAAATAGATCCGAAGAAGATTAGAGAAACTTCAAATCATAGGACAAGATGGGTGTTGTTCCAACTGTGCTAGTTTTACCATGCCCTGCTCAAGGACATGTAAACCCACTGATGATCTTGTCTCAAAAATTGGTTGAAAGGGGTTGCAATATCATCTTTGTCACCCCTGAATTCATCCACAACAAAGTGGTTAGTTCCATGGGGAATCAAGGCGGCGGCGATAACGGACGATCGCCGATAAAGTTGGTGTCAATCCCGGATGGGTTAGGACCTGATGCAGACAGAAATAATATCATCTTACTATTTGATTCTATATTGAAGAACATGCCTGCTACGCTTGAGAGGCTAATTGAAGATCTTAGATTGAAAGATGGTGTGAGAGTAAGCTGCATAGTTGCTGATTTTCTTATGGCATGGGCGTTGGAAATTGCAAGAAAGATCGGAATCAGAGGAGTTCTGTTTTATCCATCAGCAGCAGCTATGTTAGCCTTGCAGTGCAGCATACCAAAGCTTATTGAGGATGGAATCATAGACTCTGATGGTAACAATATCACATTTCAAATTCTAACATTTTTAATTTTCCATTTCAAATTCCAAAAATACCAACACTATAATCCAAATTATTCACCTAAATCTTAATATTAGAATAATCATTCGCACACCTAGTAAATTAAATATCCGATATATCTATTATTCACATTGTTTAATATTTTCATTATCTACCTATACTTTTTTTTATATATTTTGCTTTTAATATTAAAAGAAGTATTTTTTCAAAAGTAAGATAACATAACCAACTTGTGTTGGTGGATTGGTTAGTTCATATTTATCCACCAAAGCTAGAAAAATGGTGCAATTTTTTTTTTCTGTGCAATTTTTTTTTCTTTGCGAAAGAAATAGTAACAAAAAATTCAAACAATTTTTGTCGTCATTAGTTTTCAAGCTATTTCCAAAATATTATCCTGTTTTGAAACTGCAGGGTTGCCAACCACACAAAAAAGGTTTCAGTTATCACCAAGCATTCCTCCCATGGACACAGAAATCATATGGTGGGCCAAAATATCTGACTCTATGACTGAGAAGATGGTATTCAACATTACTCTTCAATCCATGCAAACTCTAGAATCCACAGAGTGGCGCCTCTGTAACTCCACACCCGATCTTGAACCTGGAGCATTATCATTCGTACCAAAGCTATTACCAATTGGTCCATTATTAAGAACCTATGACCATGATCAAGGTGTAAGTGAAAGATCATTGGGACAATTCTGGGAAGAAGATTTTTCTTGTTTGAATTGGCTTGATCAACAACCTCATGGTTCTGTTATATATGTTGCATTCGGAAGTACCACTCTTTTTGATGAAAAACAATTCAAAGAACTCGCTCTTGGACTTGAACTTACTAATAGACCCTTTCTTTGGGTGGTGCGAAAAGATTCAGATTGTAACAATAAAGTGTGTTTTCCTAACGAATTCAAGGGGAATCAAGGTAAGATAATTGAATGGGCTCCTCAAGAAAAGGTGCTATCCCACCCTGCCATTGCTTGCTTTATAAGTCACTGCGGTTGGAATTCGACTTTGGAGGGTGTGTCTAATGGAGTGCCTTTTTTGTGTTGGCCATATTATGCTGACCAATTCTTTGACAAAATATATATTTGTGATGAGTGGAAGGTTGGATTGGGATTTGATTTGGATGAAAATGGGATGATCTCACGTGAAGAGATAAAAGTCAAAGTTGATAAATTACTTAGTGATGAGAACATAAGATTTAAGGCTCGTGAGCTAAAGCAGAAGCTAATGAAGGACGCTGATGTTGGAGGAAGGTCTTCAGAGAACTTAAACAAGTTCATCAACTGGTTGAAGGAATAAGGATTTGCTTTTTCTGAACATGTTTTAATTTTAAATTTTAGTCGTTTGTTATTGCATGTTTTAGCTCTGATGATTGTTCCTAATGTCAAAATGAATAAAAAGAAATAAAAAAGGAAAGTGATTTATTGTTTATGAATTTTAAGACAATGATTAAGTTGTTTTAGATATGTTTCTTCTTTTTTTTTATTAGAATTTCTTCTCTTTTTTTTTTCTCTTTTTCCTCCATCATCAGTTATCTTGTTGTTGAAGATAATGAATAATTCAGGTTCAGATTTCAATTGAACCAGAATGAAATTGATTATTATTTTGAATCCAATCAAATGACTGAAGTGTGGTTCAATTCAGAAGAAAAAAAATATAGCATTAGAGGAAATATTTTTATGTATTTACCACAAATTTGGGTGTAACACGAAAATATTTGAGTGTATTTTTATTCTGATAAGTTCTGCATTATTCAAAACTCTTCTTCTTTCTCCTTCTCATCTTCTGCTGTTTTTTTCTTATTCATCTTTTCTTTTTTGTTTTACATTATCAAATTTTCTCTTGTTTTACTCTCTTAACAAGAATAAAAACAAAAAAATCAAACAAAGAAGAAGAAGAAACACATAATACTGCAAAATTACTTAAAAAATGATGAACTTACATTCATTTAACTAAAAAAAGAAAAAAATAAAGAAAAAAAAGAAGAAAAAAATGTAGCATTAGAGAAAACATTTTTCTATATTTGTAATTGTTAGAATTTGGTTGAATTAGTCCCACATTGCTTAGGATAGCAAATGGAGTGGGTGGCCTAGGCTATAAATATGAGGCTAAATTCTCAATTTGTTTTTGCACCAGTCAGAAATACTTTAAGCTTGTATCTGATTTTTCTTTTCCTCTGTACTCTTTGATTAGAGAGTGTTGTGAGGTGTAGTTAGATATTTGCTTTGAGAGAGTGTGGGTGTACTGGGGTGCCGGTGAGAGAAAGAAGTCTATGTGTTGTAACAATTTTCACATAGTGATATTCTCTGGTTGTCATTTGACAACGGCCGTGGTTTTTTCTCCGGTAATTGGAGTTTCCATGTTAAATTCTTGTGTTGTGATTGTGTCTATTTTATTTCTCTGTCAAAGGTGTTTTTTCAAGGGGGAATGGTGTCTTATTCCCAACAAGTGGTATCAGAGCCGATGGTTTAATCGGTCTGGTTGAAGGAGTATTCAAGGTGAAGCATTGAAAGTCTTCTCGGCAAAGGTGGTCCGGGCGGCGTGTCCCGCGGTGTTTTGCGGCGGTGTGATGGACGAATACTCGTGGTGGTGGTGGAGCTAGAGGGGAGTTCATGCTTGATGTGGAGGCTCACACTTGAGGGGGAGATTGTTAGTGTTGCAAGTGTGAGGAGTGTTGAAGTTAGTCCCATATCTAAGAAAGCATGGAAGAGTGAGGAGTTTATAAGATGAGAGACCCATTAACTTGATACCTTAAGGTTTTGAGTTGGATGTGGTGTCTTCTCATCTTATGTTCTCTCACTTGATTCCTCCCCGAAGTCTCCCCGGTTGTCGAGAGCTCTCCACGGTTGGCCCAACAAAGTGGTATCAGAGCTTCGGTTCGGTGGGATTTATTCTTAGTATGCTCTGTGGTTGCAGCCTAGTCTGACCTTCCACATCAGAAAAGAATTTTGTCCTGTAACTTGAGGTTGATCTTTGGTTGCTGTTGTTGTTGCTGGAAGGCAGTGTGACACTGTGAGAGTGCAGTTTGGAAAGGTTCTGGCTAAGGAAAGACCTGGTATTTAAGTGTGTCCATTGTGACCCACCTCTCTTTCCTGGGGACCCTTCCTAGTGTATGGTCTACAGTTGAGTTATACTATTCCAGTATACGGGTGCAACAATGTCAGGATATTCAAGTGCTCTGAAGTTTGAAATAGAGAAATTTGATGGAAGAATCAATTTTGGCTTGTGGCAAATACAAGTCAAGGATGTGTTGATACAATCAGGTTTGCACAAGGCGTTGAAGGAGAAGATCTCTGGTATGAAAGATGATGTTCTCTAAAAGACCAGAAGAGACAATGGCAGCAAAGAATTGTCGGTGTTGACAATGGAAGTTGAAGATGTGTGACTATTTCAATCAAGGTGGAGATTGTTAGGATTTGGTTGAATTAGTCCCACATTGCTTAGGATAGCAAATGGAGTGGGTGGCCTAGGCTATAAATATGAGGCTAAGTTCTCCATTTGTTTTTGCACCAGTTAGAAACACTTTAAGCTTGTATCTGATTTTTCTTTTCCTCTATACTCTTTGATTAGAGAGTGTTGTGAGGTGTAGTTAGATATTTGCTTTGAGAGAGTGTGGGTGTACTGGGGTGCCGTAGAGAGAAAGAAGTCTATGTGTTGTAACAATTTTCACATAGTGATATTCTCTGGTTGTCATATGACAACGGCCGTGGTTTTTTCTCCGGTAATTGGAGTTTCCACGTTAAATTCTTGTGTTGTGATTGTGCCTATTTTATTTCTCTGTCAAATGTATTTTCTCAAGGGGGAATGGTGTCTTATTCCCAACAAGTGGTATCAGAGCCGATGGTTTAATCGGTCTGGTTGAAGGAGTATTCAAGGTGAGCATTGAAAGTCTTCTCGGCAAAGGTGGTCCGGGCGGCGTGTCCCGCGGTGTTTTGCGGCGGTGTGATGGACGAATACTCGTGGTGGTGGAGGAGATAGAGGGGAGTTGATGCTTGATGTGGAGGCTCACACTTGAGGGGGAGATTGTTAGTGTTGCAAGTGTGAGGAGTGTTGAAGTTAGTCCCACATCTAAGAAAGCATGGAAGAGTGAAGAGTTTATAAGATGAGAGACCCACTAACTTGATACCTTAAGGTTTTGAGTTGGATGTGGTGTCTTCTTATCTTATGTTCTCTCACTTGATTCCTCCCCGAAGTCTCCCCAGTTGTCGAGAGCTCTCCACGGTTGGCCCAACAGTATAAATTTGAGTGTAATACAAAAATATTTAAATATAATACGAAGATATTTAAGTATATATTGGCATCAGATCCTAAATTAAAAACGGTTAACTTTATACCTAAAATTATAAACCTTAATCTATAAAGTTGCCTTGTGTTGATTATTTAAAAATTGGTTCCTATACTTTTTGTTTGGATATATATTGGCTAAAAAATTGTTGACCACTTTGTGCGCAATATATTTGCACATATTTTAACAATTAATAATTATACATAATACTTTAATAAAATAATCATTTGTAGTCACCATAAAAAATGTTTGTTTTGTCTGTTTATTTTATAATATATAATAATAATAATAATAAGTTAATAACAACAACAATAAGTTTGTTATTTTAAAATAGTTAACAATACTTCACTCAAATTCTTTAACTTAGTTCTAAAAGTATAAATTTAAAGTAAACTATTACAATTTTTTTTTTGGGTTTTTTATTTGTCACTTTTTTTAAATGCCTAACTATTAAAAAAGCTAAAATTCTAAAATAACTCAAGGAAAATATTACTAAACAACTAACCCTCAATTAATAAAGAGAAAATAATAAAATAATTTTAGATATTTTTATAGATTAATTATATACATAATAATTTAATAAGAAACCTTATACAAAAGGAAAATGACAATGACACATATTATAAAATAAAATAAACTTAACTGTTAACTGACAGAGAACGAATTGAATAATTCAAGATTTAATATTCTTCTTTAATAGTAATGATTTTGGTTTGGCTTATCTTTGGCAAATTGCACCCCCTTTTCTCTATCTCTCTCTTTTTTCACAGGCGAATGAATATCGACTTCATATTGCTATATCAGTGCGGAAAAGAATCAATTATTATTGCCAGTTTGCAACTTAATATCTATGAATACCATCATATTATTGGAGCTCTATATATAAAGCCAAACAGCTAGTATGTAGAAGACTTCACACAAATCTGAAAATGATTTTCATGATTGTTTATCACGATCAAGCATAGTTATCAAAATCGAACCGGTAATCGAACCGATCAAGCTACTGAGTTATTGAGTTATTGGTTCAATGGGTGGATTACTGATCGAACCAGTTAATTCGGTCACTAGTCAAGCTATTAGGTCACTGGATCATTGCTCCCGTACAGTTGTTTTCATGTGAAGTTGATATTTAAGAATCGTTAGATGATTTGACAAGGTTGACTAAATTATTATTTAACAATTTTCAATTATCAACTTCATATGAAGACAAATGTATGTGAGTTTTTACCTATTATTATATACTATAAATATTTGTTGAAAAAATAATATTAATAGATATCGTATAATCATAAAAAAATAAATAAATTATGATTAATAAAATTTATTTATTTATCTTTTTAATTTATATTAAATATAAAAAGTATAGTTAAATAAAATATAAATTATTTAAAAATGAGTGACATTAAAATGAAAATAAATTGAATATAAGTAAACTAAAACATCCTATATGTATTATAATTTGTACATATAATGACAAGAAGCATTGCAGCCTGGTGGTCATGCTAGTGTCCTTACTATCTTTAGGTAAGGGGTTTGAACCCCAGCCATCACATTTTGGATAAGCATGACACTTGGCAGCGAATGAGCATATGGAGCACGGCAGCGAATGAGCATATGGAGCACGGTGGAGTTGCGCCGTAGGTTCTCCTTCAATTGGGACCGAGCGGTTCGGTCGAACCGATGCTCACTGGGTTTGACCGGTTTTTGCCGGTTTAGTACGGATTTGATCGGTTCTCTACCTTAAGCGGTTAGAAGTTTGGACCGAACCGGTGTTAGGTCCGGTTCATAGGTAAGGGGTTCATCTCTACTTTTTTTTCTTGGTCTTTATCAAATCATAAGCAACAACAATAATAAAACAATATAATAAACATAAAAAAATAAAAATAGAAGCAAAAGCATCACTGTCTCTCTCCAAAGAACAACAACAAAAGAAAAAGAAGTAGAAACAAACAGAAACATCAACAACAATAATGAATAATAGAATCAGAATCAAAAGCAAAACCATAGAAGCAGATAAAATCAATAACAATAATAAAATCAGAATCAGAAATAATGTAATTAACAAAATCAACAAATAAACAAATTCAACAAATCCAGCAGGAAGTGACGTGAAGCAAAGTGAATACCTATCATCAGAAATAAAGCGCAACAAGACACAGAAAAGAATAGTGAAGGGACAGGTAGAACGCCGGCGACGCGACGCAAGCAGAGGAAGGCTGCTACCGCGGCGGCGCTGGCATGACCCCAAGCGGCAATGATAGTGACGCAAATCCAAGCCAGTGGTGACGCTAGCGAACTGCAGTTGTACTGGTGCGACAACGGAGAGGAACAACAGCAGTGGTGGACGCCGGTGATTTCGGTGGTGATGCGACGACGGAGAGGAGCATAGCGGCAAGTGATTCCCCCTTCCCTTTCTCCCTTCTTTCCTGCCCCCACCCTCCGCGTGATTCCCCCCTTCTCCTTTTCCCTTTGTTTTCTTTCGTTTTCTTTTTTTTTTCATTTTAAAATTTGTTTAGTTAGAAGTAATTTGGTAATAAAAATTAAAATTTTGGTAAAAAGAACAATTTTAAAATTAAGTTAAAACTTTAAAATTATTTTTTAGCCAAAAAAAGGCCAAAGACGAAATAAATTTTGAGTTCTTACCTTAGAACTAAAATCGTACTTAACTCTTAAAAAATCAGCTCAAAATAATTTAAAATTACTTTATTTTAATTTTTAATTATTGTTAAAATAATTGAATAATATTAAATATAATAAATATATAATTAAAATATTATATACATAAAATTATAAATATTAAATAAAATAATTTTAAATTATTGTCATTTTAATATTATGGTAATTTTAGTTTAATGATAGATGACAAAGAAAGAAAAGAAGAATAAGAACAGCATTAGTCTAACCTCAAAAATATCAAATAAATTAAAGCACGTTTCGTAGAGTAGTGGATGGCTGAAATACATCATCCAATTCAGCCTTCCCAGCCACCGTTGCTTGACAAGTCAGTTTTTGTCAATTTCTAACTGGAAGATATCTTTTTTCACATCGTTGAAATGTTTAATTTAATTGTTTTAATTAGAAATTTTTATTATATTGTTATAATTAAGAGATATTTTATTATTGAGTAGTGTTCATAGAGTCCAAAAATACTTTGAATCTTTACTAACTAATAACTATGATGATGACAAGGAGAAGAACCATCATAAGAAGACAATGTCAAAGAGAAGAATAAGTAAAAATAGAGACAGCAATTATATTTACATATAATCAACTACTATAGTCATCCTTACAGTAATACAAATATTTTCATATTCATAATAATCATAATCAAATTTTATAAGCAATATAATAATAAAAATAAATCCACATTTATAATCAAACATAATCAAATTTTATAAATAATATAATTAAATTAAATTTATAATTAGAATATAAATAAAAGGGCAAAAATATAACAATTATTTTTTTATATTCATAAAACGTTGGTTATTCTAATATAAAAAAAAAATTGATTACACTACTGATGTTAACAACTTAATTATTTTTGTCATAAAATAACTTCTCTTACAAATTTAAACTAATAAAAAATATATATAAATAATTATATTTCTAAGAATAATTTTAA
>NC_029781.3:99461953-99486409 GCF_000817695.3 Arachis duranensis
AATAAAATAATAATTTATATTATATTTTAATAATCATATCGTATACTCTAAATTTTTCTATAAAAAATATATATATTATGTCTAAATTATTTTTATGTAATAAAAAATATAATAAAAGTAATTAAAAATTCATCTAAAATTCAGTTGCTGCATATTAAAATTTTTCGATCCTTCTGTCCTTCCCTAACCGGAGATTTGAGAGGTGGTGGAGGGTGGTGTAAATTATTGTTGATAAGGGTGGGATGGTGGTATAGTGAGTATGATGATGATATACAAACAAAATTAAGAAGAAAAAAAATCGACTATTTATTAATGGTTAAAATATTAATGATAAGATTAAAATTTATTTCAAACATTTAAATTAAATTAAATTATATTAAATATTAAAAATATTTTTGAAATTTTAATGATAAAAGTTATACTTTAATTTACTCAAATAATAAAATATGATTACTAATTTGATAATTAATTTATGATATATATTTATAAAACATTTTGGTAGCTCTTATCATATATAAAGAGGAGTGTTAGGGGACAGTAGATTTTGTGAGTTGTAGTCATCAATTAATCATCAATAGTGTATTTAATGGTGAGAGATTTCATCTAATGGTAAAAAATCATTCAATTTTGTTTTGCTGGCTAAGTGCTGCTAGATTTTAACAAATCTGCTGCCCCTAGACTTCTCCATATATAAATTCAATTATCTTTGTTTAAAGACAAAGAACCTTTTATTTTTAATTTTTTTTACTTTATCAATATATTCAGGGATGGATCTACTTATATTGTAGTGGGGCAAGTGTCCCACTACAATTTAAAAATTTTTGAATAGTATATAATAATAATATTTATTTACCTTCATTAAATTATTAAATTTGACTCCACAATTATTTTTTTTCAACTTTTGACACTTGATAGTCAATTTAAAAATTTTATATTAAATTATTGTAAAAATAAATTCTCAAATTTAAATGAGATTGGTATTCTTTCTTAGAAATCGGCTTAAAAGAATATTATGTATCCATTGGTGTTTTTTTCAAATTAGTTTTAATTTTTTTCATAACGATTACACTAATTGAATGAATTTTTTTAACTATAAATATCATTAAGATTAGAGCTAATTGTATGAAAAGTGAGTTTTTAAATAATTATTTAACAATATATATACAAAAAAGAGATATTTTGATTATATTATCAATGAAAAATTATTCAATCTTTTCAAAATATAAAAAAATAAAATTCTAAATTATATGTAGGTCGGGTATCGGACGGTTCAGGTTAGAATCCTGGTTGGTGAAGTGGGGGTCTTGCCTAGTCGTGAGCTCCCGGGCTGGCGAAGACAATGTTCCGAGTACTTCGTGCAAGGAGTGGGGGGTGTCACCTGCAAAGACACTCCGACGCTCTAGTCAATAGATTGTACAGGCAAAAAAGGGTGAGTGATAGGTGACATACGTTGGGGAAAGGGTATGTCCCTCCCTATTTATACCGTGTCAGAGGTGGGCCCTGTAAGGACAGGCCCACCTCCTTTGAGGCCTCCCTTGCACAGCTGTAGAGTAGCTGTCAGGGACGCGTGTCCGGGTCAGCGATCGAGGCGCCCCGCTCCCAACCGTTTGAGTCGGGTGGTGCCCGAGTCGGGCCGGCCTATATTTAGTTTGGGCCAGGCCGTAACAGTGCCCCCGACGCGCCAGCAACGACCGTAGGGATCGTTGGTGGCGTGTCATCTCTTCTTTCGTGTGTTGTCGCCAGGTCGGTCGTCCGTAGGGTGGACGTGCCTCTTACGCGCGTCTGTTCGTTGCTGGAATAGCCGTTTGTCGCCTCGTTTCTCGCGCAGATCATTAAATATTCATTATGGGCTGAAAAAATCCTGTATGTAAAGACTATTTTGCCCCTAGGCCTTTCGCACTTCTTGGGTGGTAGTTTTAAACAGTCTTTGCCTTGGTAACTTCTTTTTTCTTTCTTTACACTCTTACTCCTACTTTCTCCCTACTATCTCCTTCCTTTTCACCTAGCAATCCCCAGAGCTTCGCTCTAGTTCCCTCGTGCATTTTTCCTTCTTCTTTCTCAGTTTTTGCAACTAATTCAGGTAATCTCTGATCCCTTTTCTCTTCTGCTTTGATTCTCTCTTGCATATCTGCTGCGTGTTTTTGCTGCATGTTGTTTGATTTTCGTAGGATAGACATCTTTGTAATGTCAAGCAGAGTGTGTTTAGGGGGTGTACCATTCTGGGATAGGTCTCATTTGTTATTGACTTTCTCCGTGTTTAGTTCGGGTTGTAAGGTAGACTGGTAGACGTAGTTTCTGGGTTTCTTTCGGGTTCCCGACCTCATAGACTAACCGAGTGGTGCCCCCACTGTAGGTATGCCTCGTGTGGTCGCTCGGGCTTCCACCTCCGACACGGGTTATGACCCGTACGCTTGGGTGGTCTCCGACCTCAAGGATTCCCCAAACCAAATGGGTGAGAAGGAGCTCACCGAGTTCCGTCAGTCCAATTACTTGTGTGGGGGTACCGATGAAGAAGCTAACTACAATGTGTACGTCCCTGCTCCTCATGAGCGGATGTATGAGCTCAACTTCCATGCTCTCTGGGTCCCCGATTGGATTTGGTTCTATAAGGCCATGTTCACTCAAGTGGGGGTTCGAATTCCCCTCTCCGCCTTCCAAATGGGACTCTTAAGCCGGATTTTCGAGGCCCCGTCGCAGCTGTATCCGAATAGTTGGGCGTCGATTCGCTGCTTCGAGATGGTATGTGAGTACCTAGAGCTGTCAGTGTCTATTGACGTCTTCCTTTTCTTCTTCAACCTGACGAACCCTTCCAAGGAGGGAAGAGCGAGAAAGGGGTTTATGTCCTTCCGATCTGCCCAGGGGCGGAGGATTTTTGGTGTGTTCGAGGATTCCTATCATGGGTTCAAGGAAAAATACTTCAAGGTTCGCCCGGTCAAGGGTCGTCACCCCTTCTGGTTATCGTTGGAGAAAGAACGCCTCATTCCGACCTATTGGAGTTTCGGGGCGGGCTCCAATACTTTCATTAAAGTTACTGTGGGCCGTTTTCGGGAGGAACCATGTAAATCCTCACCTCCTCATGGGTAGTCGGGAGGTCGCCCGGGATTATATTCGTAAATCGTCCGTGTCGTGTTTGCGTTTTGAATGGTTACTTGCTTTGTCTTAGTATGCTGGTTACTAATTTGTTCATTTTTTATTTGTAGTGGGGATGTCTGCTGAAGTGACCGGTCTCAAGAATCTGTACAAGACTTTCTTGGTGGAGGATGATGGTGAAGAGGCCGGAGATCAATCAGCGGCGCCTCCTGAGGACGAGGGGACGTAGACGGCACCCACGCCTCCTGAGGTGGCCATGGCAGAAAAGGTTGCCACTCCACCTGCGTCCCCCATTCTCCAGGAGGAGGCTGTCCCCGGGCACTCGTCTTCCGTTCGTCGGGAGGAGGATGAGGAGTTGAGTGTCATCCCCACTCCCAAGAGACAAAGGTCGCAGTCAAGCCCTGAGGGGGTCCTTACCTTTATGGAAAGGAAATTTGATGCCGGGTCGTTCATAGATACCCAACTGCTTCCCGGTACGGAGGAACATTTCCATGGTACCGACCTCTCGGGGCAGGCACGATGGATGTACCGCACCCTCCTTCGTGGTGCGGCTATAGCTCGGAAGGCTGAGTTCGAGCTTTCGGGTATGGCCTCGCTTCGTCGGAAGCTCGAGACCGCCGCCACAGCCAACAATAAGCTCAAGGCTCAAGTTGAAACACTTCAGGGGCAGCTGACCGAGGCGAGGAATAAGCTTGACGCTACCGAGAAGAAGACTGCATCGGCCGAAGAGAAGCTGAAGACTGCCGATGCTTCTGTGTCCCGTTTGACCGACCAAGAAATGACTTTGAAGAGCCAGTTAAGTGCTGCACAAGGTCGAGTGGCCGTGTTGGAGAAAGAGCGGGACACAGCCGTGGCAGCCGTCAAGACTGCTCAAGATGAGGCTGATGCGTTCAAGAGAAAGCACAAGGAGGTTAGAGAGCAGGGCAAGAATGCGATTTTCATGACCGAAGAGGCTCTCAAGGCTCAAGTGAAGCTTATTGCTCCCGACTTTGACATATCGGCAATTGGTGTCTTCAAGACCATTAAGGATGGGAAGGTTGTTGATATGCCGAAGAAGTGATCTCTTGTAACTTTTTTATAGAACTTTCGTACCGAAACTTTCGCGCCCGTTAGTGGGTCGGTTGGTTTGTATATACGTTTGTTTGTTTATTGTTGGTTGTTTTGTTTGCCAATTTACTCGTTTTACCGTTATGTTGGTAATTTACTCGCTTTACCGTTGTGTTGGTACTTCTTCGAAGTTGAGCTCTCTCTTTGCTACGGTTGTTTGTTATGTTCTTGGCCTAGGGGGCTCTCGGGGTGATCAGTCCCGAGGCTGTGTATCGCCGTGCTTTCTGGTTCGTAAGGCGCGGGACTCGTTTGCGCGATAGTCGTCCCAGGAAAGTAAACAAAAGAGAGCAAAAATATGGACAAGTATAACTTAACCGGTAATCAAGTAAGTCTATAACCATGGCAAAGGTATTGTTACAAAGTAAACGACTTAGGAATAAAACCTTCTCAAGTTGTCTGCATTCCATGTTCTCGGGATCTCCTTGCCATCGAGCTTTTCCAACTTGTAGGCGCCCTTGCCGATCACCTCTTTAACTCTGTAGGGACCTTCCCATTTTGTCGCCAGTTTTCCTTCTCCCGAGGTCGGTAAGCCGATGTCGTTGCGTTTTAGGACGAGGTCGTTCTGTTCAAATTCTCTTTTGAGTATTTTGGCGTTGTATCGCACGACCATCCTTTGCTTGAGTGCTATTTCCGACAAGTGGGGCATCTCCTTTGTTTCGTCCACAAGATCCTTTTCCACCGCTTCCTCTACTCCCTTCAGGAGCAGTCTCGGGCTCGGCTCACCGACTTCCACGGGTATTACCGCATCTAATTCGTATGTTAGTCGGAAAGGTGTTTCTCCGGTGGATGACTACTCGGTTGTTCGGTAAGACCAGAGGACCGAGGCAAGTTCATCGGCCTAAGCACCTTTTTTATTATCAAGCCGCTTCTTCAGCCCCAGTAGGATGATCTTGTTTGTGGATTCGACCTGGCCGTTTGTCTGGGGGTGCTTTACCGAGGAGAATTTATGTTTTACGCCAAGGCCGGCGAGAAAATCTGTGAATTTTTTGTCGGTGAACTGCGTGTCATTGTCCGAGATGATGGTTTCCGGGATACCGAATCGAGTTATTACTTGCCTCCACATGAACTTTCTGCAGTTAGAAGAGGATATGCTGGCCAGTGGCTCGGCCTCTATCCACTTGGTGAAGTAATCGATGGCGACTACGAGGTACTTGACCTGTCCCGGACCGAGTGGGAAAGGTCCCAAAAGGTCAATTCCCCATTGTGAGAAAGGTCGGGAGGTCGTTAACAGACTCAGCTCCGAAGCTGGTGCTTTGTGGAAGTTGGCATTCTCTTGACACTTAACGCACTTTCTCACGAATTCTTTAGAATCTGCCATCATCGAAGGCCAGTAGTATCCTGCTCGGATTAGCTTCTTGGCTAGGGCTTTTCCCCCTATGTGGTGGCCGCAGCATCCCTCGTGGACTTCTCTGAGCACGTAGTTCGTCTGATCGGGGTATAGGCACTTCAGCAGGGGTTGACTGAGTGCTTTTTTGAATAGCTGTCCCTGAATGATAGCGTACTTGGCCGCCTCCCTCCTCAATGCTTTGACACCCTTTTTGTCGTCGGAATGCTTGCCGCTTTCCAAGAAACTAGTGATGGGGTCTAGCCAGGAGGGACTCAACCTTAACAGGTGCAGGTTGACCACTGGCTCCTTCATCATGCCCTGTATGAGAGATCGGTTGCCTTCTCCCGGTTTCGTGCTGGCCAACTTGGATAGTAGGTCTGCCCGCATGTTCCTTTCTCTCGAAATGTGTCGGATCGTGACTTCCTCGAATGTTTTACTCAGTTCCTTGACTTTTTCCAAGTATTTTTTGTAATAGTGAGTCTCTAGCTTGATAGCTTCCGTTTGCTTGCGAGATAACGACTTGTGAATCGTTGCATACCTCCAGCCTCGTCACTCCGACTTCTTTTGCCAGGGCTAAACCTCCTAGAAGAGCTTCGTATTCTGCTTGATTGTTTGAAATGGGGAATTCGAATCTGATTGATTGCTCGTATACGACCCCAGCCGGGCTCTCGAGGATGATCCCGGCACCGCCGGACGTCTAGTTAGAGGCCCCGTCAACATGGAGCCTCCACCGTGTGTCCGTCTCTTCGGTTGGGTCCCCCGTTACTTCTACCAGAAAGTCTGCCATTGCTTGCGCCTTGATCGCATGCCGAGGTTCGTACCGTATGTCATATTGGGATAACTCAATGGACCAAGTCATCATCCTTCCCGCTAAGTCTGGTTTTTGGAGCACTTGTCGGATTCCTTGATCCGTTCTGACGATGATCTGATGACCTTGGAAATACTGTTTTAATCTTCGAGAAGAGGTCAAGAGCGCCAGAGCTAACTTCTCCAGTTTGCTGTACCGTAGTTCCGCCCCTTGTAGGGCCCTGCTCATGAAATAGACTGATTGTTGAGCTTTTTTCTCCTCTCGTACCAAAACCGTTGCCAGGGCTTCCCCCGTTATGGCCAGGTACAGGTATAGTGGTTCTTTGACTTTGGGCTTTCCGAGTACTGGGGGTGTCGCCAAGATTTCTTTGAAGTGTCTGAAGGCTTCCTCGCACGCAGGAGTCCATTCAAATGCTATTCCTTTCCTCATTAGATTGAAGAAAGGTAGGGCTTTTGCTGTCTACGCTCTGAGGAAGCGGGATAACGAGGTGAGGCGACCTGCTAGTCTCTGAACGTCTTTGACACATCCCGGGCTCTTCATTTGGAGTATTGCCTGGCATTTCTCGGGATTGGCTTCTACTCCCCTTTGGGTTATCATGAATCCCAGGAATTTTCTGGCTTCCATGGCAAAAGCGCATTTGAGAGGGTTAAGCCTCATGCCGTGCTGTCGGAGAGATGCGAACACACTTCCTAGGTCGGTCAGGAGGTCATCAGGCCGCGTAGTCTTTGTAAGGATGTCGTCCACGTAGACTTCCACTGTCTTGCCTATGAGGCTTCCAAATATTTTATTCATCAGCCTTTGGTATGTTGCCCCTGCGTTTTTCAGTCCGAACGGCATCACCTTGTAGCAATAGGTCCCTCCGGGTGTTATGAATGATGTTTTGTCCTCGTCGGGTCGGTGCATCGGTATTTGGTTGTAGCCGGAATAGGCATCCATGAAGCTCAAGTACCGGTACCCCGCCGCCGCGTCGACGAGCGCATCTATGTTGGGAAGCGGAAAGCAGTCCTTGGGACATGCTTTGTTGAGGTCGGAATAGTCCACACACATTCTCCATTTGCCACTGTGCTTCTTTACCAGAATTACATTTGACAGCCATATCGAGTAGTCTAGTTCTCATATGAAACCCGCTTTTAGGAGGCTGGCCGTCTGCTTGGCCACCTCCTCTGCTCTCTTCTGGGACATCTTCCTCCTTCTTTAGGCCACTGGACGGGTGTCCGGCTTGACGACCAGGTGGTGTGACATGACTCTAGGGTCTACGCCCGGCATATCGGCTGGCGTCCAAGCGAATAGATCTTCGTTAGCTCTAATCATCTCTACTAGGGGTTCTTTCAATTCGTGTGGGAGGTTTCTATTAATGAACGTGAACTTTTCCTCCGTTTCACCGACCCTGAACTTTTTCAAGTCCCCCTCTGGTTCTGGCCTTGGCTTGTCATCGACTCTGGCGTCTAAGTCCGCAAAGAACACTCCGGATGCTTTTTAGACTTCTTCCTCAAGGAGAGGCTGGCGTTGTCGCAAGCGACTGCCGTTTCCAGATCTCCTCTTATGGATCCTACAGATCCGTCATCAGCCACGAACTTCATAACCAACAGCTTCGTGTTGATTACCGCCTCAACATCGTTGATCATTTTCCTCCCCAAGATGATGTTGTAGGCAGTGGAGTCCCGTAGAACCACGAACTCGGCCATAATTGACCTCTGCCCTTGTCCTTGTCCCACGGAGGTCGGGAGAAATATTATCATGTCTGGCTTAATGAAGTGGTCATCCAACCCTATGACACCGTGTTGGTGAGTCATGAGGTCGGCGTCCCGTAATCCTAGCACATCGAACACGTTGCGGAACATAATGCTCGAGTCTGCCCCCGTGTCCACAAGGATTCGTTTGACGAGGTCGATTCCCACCCTAGCCGTAATGACCATGGGTGGGTTCTCAGGGACCTCGTCGAACCAATGATCCTCTGGCCCAAAGGAAATAGTTGGGGACCTCTTGGAGCTTCGTGCCAGCGAGGAGGAAATTGCCAGGACTTTGGCGTCTTTCTTGTGCGCAGACCTCGACTTTGGCGCTGTGTTCTCGGCGATCACCACGTTTATTATGGTGAGGCCGTGATCGTTGTCTTCTGGTCCTTGTCGCCATTTCGTCGATCGGGTCTTGCCGTCTTCATCGTGGTCGCGATGTCGTCTCCTCGGCTCCCTGATAAGGTGGGAGAATTCAGCCAGTTTACCGTCCCTGATTTCTTGTTCTAGCGCATCTTTCAGGTCGAAACAGTCCTGCGTTTGGTGCCCGTAGCCTTTGTGGTAATCACAGTAGAGGCTGTTGTTCCCCCCTGTACGGTCTTTCAGAGGTCGGGGCTTCGTCAATATTCCATTTTCGGCGATTTGCTGGTAAACTTCTATGATGGGGAGAGTGAGTGGGGTGTAGTTGGTGAATTTTTCTATCCCGGGAGACGGTCTGGGTGCCTTGCTCGGCCCCCCGTCTATGACCTGTTCCTTCTGCCTTTCTCCGTTACCATGGTGCCTGGGTTGATTGTAGGAGGGCTGCCGTTTGTTGGCAGCCACGACTCGGCTGACTTCCTCATCATTTATGTATTCCTTGGCTACGGTCTGGATCTCATGTATCGTCCAGACCAGTTTAGTGGTGAGGTGCTTTCGAAAATCCTCATTAAGAAGGCCATTCGTCAGACAAAGGCTGGCCACAAAGTCGGTTAGTCCTTTGATTTCCAGGCATTCGTCGTTGAACCGATCTATATACTTCTTGGTCGTCTCCCCGGCACGTTGGGTCACGCCGAGAAGATTGATTGGGTGCTTTACCTTCGCGATTCTAGTAGTGAATTGCGCCAAGAAGGCGCGGCTGATGTCCGAGAAGGCGGCTACAGAACCCTGCGGGAGGCTATTGAACCACCGTATCGCCGGGCCTGCCAGGGTGACCGGGAAAGCGCGGCACCTCACCTCATCTCCCACTCCTTCAAGGTTTATTCGGGTCTCGAAGGCCGTTAGGTGCTCCTGCGAGTCCTGTGTTCCGTCATACCTCATGTCAGTTGGTTTGTCGAAGTGGCGCCCATGATGACGGGTTGCCGCTTTCTTTCGGACCTTCCTTCTCCGTTTTCGCGGTCCCCACGCATGACGCATGCCCGTTTGCCTCGGGCGTAGATGATTGTATCGTTTCGCCTCCTAGGGCGCCGCCAATCCTCCTGGCTACTCTCCGATTCTGATCTCAGTATAGGGGTGCGCCGGGAGCGACTGCTTCGGTTGGAGGTTCTTCCCCGACTCTCAAGGGACTGAGAGTAGTCAGGGTCGGAGATTCGCTGAGGATGCTCCTGATCTGCTAGTTGTTGCTCCAAATTCTGCACCCTGTGGCATAGCACCTACATTATCCTGGCGCTGTCACTGCCTGTTCCCCCAAAGGGGTGCCTCTCCTGAGCTCTCGACTGGAACCCGGTTTGTTGGGGAGGGGATCTTAACCTCTCACAGGGCGAGGCAACGGAGGCTGCCCCCTCGGGGGCTGCTGCGCGCCCGTGGTCCCCTGGACCCGGCACGATCTCCATTTAGCTTCGTTCTCCCCACAAACGGCGCCAATGTTCGGTAGGTCGGGTACCGAACGGTTCGGGTTGGAATCCTGGTTGGTGAAGTGGGGGTCTTGCCTAGTCGTGAGCTCCCGGGCTGGCGAAGACAATGTTCCGAGTACTTCGTGCAAGGAGTGGGGGGTGTCACCTGCAAAGACACTCCGACGCTCTAGTCAATAGAGTGTACAGGCGAAAAAGGGTGAGTGATAGGTGACATACGTTGGGGAAAGGGTATGTCCCTCCCTATTTATACCGTGTCAGAGGTGGGCCCTGTAAGGACAGGCCCACCTCCTTTGAGGTCTCCCTTGCACAGCTGTAAAGTAGCTGTCAGGGACGTGTGTCTGGATCGACGATCGAGGCGCCCCGCTTCCAACCATTCAGATCGGGTGGTGCCCGAATCGGGCCGGCCTATATTTAATTGGGCCAGACCGTAATAATATATTAATACACAAATTCATAATAAATAATTTAATAACTAATTTTTTATTTAAATATAATATTTTTATTATAAAAATTATCTTATAATATATATTTTATTTTCACTATTAAAATTGTCTAAATCCGTCACTGAATATATAATATTCGTTCTAAAACATTCTACTATACCAATTCAATAAAAGCGAGGGACGTAACTATCATGTACCAGCCATTACACCCAATTTCTGGCCCTAAAGCCATCATATGGTCCCAAACGAAAATAATTGAAGAGATCGAGTGATGTGCAAAATTAGAAACGATATGCATCTAAAATAATATACGAATATTTGTTTGATACTCAAATTTAGCATCAAACAAAGTTTATAATTTTTATTTTTCAAAATTTAATTTCTTAATCTGAAGTCTCTAATGTTTTTTTATACAAAAAATAACAAAAGAAATATTTGTCATCTATATTATATTACAAATAGTACTTTTTTATATAATATAATATCTAAATAAAAATAAAACTATCACGAACTTTCAAGATCATGGACCCCTGCCGATACCCTGCCTAAATGATGAGCTTCTTGAATCATCGTACATTAGTCTTGTCATTTTATTGTACAGGATTATTTTAAGATTAATAATTAACATACAATTATTTTTGTGTATATATTATGGATTTAATTTTGATATATTAATGATGTAAAATTTTTTATTTTAATAAATAAAATAAATATAATATTTATTAAAATAAATAATTTTATGAGTATTTATCGATTTAAATTTTTTTATTATATTTTGTTTATACTATAAAGGAGATATTTTTTACGTATCTTGTTTAGAGTGTAAACGAGATATGGCACATCAACGTGACACGTGTATATCTCGTTTACACTGTAAACAAAATATACACATCTTGTTTATACTGTAAACGAGATACGTGGAAATGTTATCTCGTTTACACTGTAAATGAGATAATAAAAGACAAATATTAAGCATCTATAAAAGGATGTGTAACCCTTGGTATTCTCCACACACATTTCATATTCTTTCTCTGTCTTATTTTTCTCACAAAAACAAAGCTGAATGGCCAATAACAATCTATTCATAGTTGTGCTTGTTTATTCCAATTATCGTATGAGAAATGGCGACAGCGGAGTGACATTTGAGTGTCAGGATCCTCACACTCAGTGTGTGGAGACGTTGTCGAATTTGAAGAGTTTGATATTGATCAAGCTCGGTGGTACACAAGCGAGGGAGATAGGTAGGGTGGGGTATAGGTTGCTAGCACCCATGGGAAATGGAGTCTTCCGGTTTCAACTATTCCGACTTCACGGGGACGAGCATGTGCGACTGATGTTCGACATTCATGGGAGGATCATGTGTGAACGGGTAATGGAGCTGTCCGCCGAGGTGGGTCACGGTGGTAGTGGGGGTTCCGTACACGAAACCTATGTGCAGGACGACCGACCTCTCGCACCACCGCCCATTCATATCGCGATTCCGGAGCATGAGGGAGAGGAGGGTGAGGAGGAGTCGGACGAGGATTACGTGGCGGACAGTGTGGACAGTGAGTCTTCTGATGGTGGTGATGAGGATGAGTTTGTGCCGGAGACACCTGCCGGGGCTATGCGGTGCCATGTGCTGCCTCCACCTCACCCGATTCCAGCGCTATCGGCTGTGCCAAGTTACTATCACAGTCTAGATCTGGACGCCATGCATGAGAGGACCCTGGTTTCTGACAGTTGTGAAGTGGATTACAACCTAGACGGCGGTGTAGAGTTTTGGGTCGGACACAGGTACAGAAACCGAGAGGAAGTGCTTCAAGGTGTGAAGAACTATAATATTCATAGGAGTGCTGAGCACCGGGTGATCGAGTCCCCCCGGTTAAAGTACCATGTGCAGTGCCGTCAAGCCGACAGTGGGTGTCAATGGAGCCTCTCTGTGGCCCTTCGTCAGAATCTCAGATACTAGTAAGTTCAAATTTAATTGTGAATTGGAGTACTTTTGTATGATATGTTATGTAGGTTAGAGATATAGTGTAAGCATAAATTTTTTGTTGTGATTAGAGAGGTTTGGAGGTTTGGTGGACCACACAACTGTCTAACACCCACCATGTCTCAAGACCATCGTCAGTTAGATAGCAGTCTCATTTGTAGGGTCATATTGCCCTTGATTCAGTCCAACTCCTCTATCACTTCAAACCCTCACACAGAAAGGTGTGTATGGCAAAGCAGAAGGCAATTGCTCGGATCTACGGTGATTAGGAAGAGTCGTACAACAAGATGCCAAAACTGCTTCAGGCATCGCAGAGCTGTTTTTCCAGCACCATATGTGACCTATGCGTCAAACTATCCTACGATGGACACCTCATGGTGCGCGATTGATGCATGTTCGACAAAGTATTTAGGACTTTCTCGTCATGTGTCGAGGCCAACGAAGGTGCACCAGATTGTTGGATTTGTTGGTCATCAGATACCCTCCGATCAGTAACATGATATAACACATAGCGTACTGTCGGAGGGTTTGGAAATTGTCTGTCTGGGACATCTGGCAGACATGATCCCACAGCCACACCAGCTTCAGTGTGAAGGACTCCTTCCTTTGCGCCGCCTGCTGTGCTGCCACGGGAGGCCTGGCGCCGAGCAGCTGCTCCACTAACGCCCACATTTTCATATGGTAACACCTAGCAAAGTAACGGAGGCACCCCTGACGGGGTTACCGTGTGCACGTAGGTCTAGGTGGTACGCCACATCCTGTAGGGTGATAGTGACCTCACCCCACGGAAAATGAAATGTGTGCGTCTCTGGACGCCATCGCTTTACCAGTGCCGAAATCAGGGAATTGTCAAAAGTAAAATTCCTGAGGGGCACCATGTCGCCAAATCCGGCCTCAGCCAGATACGGGACGATGGTGTCCGATGGAGGTAAGGTATAGCTCACTCGGGGGGGCAGTAGGAGGCGAAGCCTCTGAAGAATGAAAAAAAAATTTTTAGCCTTAAGAATACAGTATTTCAACTTCCTAGCTTACACATGTCTCTACATTACATATTCGATAATAGGCAAATCCTAACTACAGCGTTATAAATACTAACAACATAGCACAAGAATAACAGAGTTCCAAACTAATAATTATGTCATACCAACCTAGCACAAGCGTATAGAGTTCTAAATTTCTCCTACAGACCTAACTCCTAATTCATATAACTACGTTCCAGTTCTTCATGACTACCCTAACAACGACCACATCCTTAAATTAAACAAACATAACAAAACTAACCTCGAAGTCGGCCACCCCCGGCGAAATGTGTCGTCTCGTTCAGTCTGTTAATGTCTCTGTCATTCTCCGCTTGGCCCGCCATCACCAATTCGGTCAAAGGTATAATCAAAAAGGGTTAAAAGAGATGAGAAAGATGTTAACAAAGTCAAACTGGAGCCCGAAACTAAATTATAAACAACTTCTATATATAAGCGCAGACAGGCCATATCTCGTTTACAGTGTAAACGAGATATACACGTGTCACGCTGACGTGTTATATCTCGTTTACACTATAAAGGAGATATACGCAATGTCATCTCGTTTACACTGTAAACGAGATATGGCAAGAAAATTTAAATCGGTAAATAATCATAAAATTATTTATTTCGATAATTATTATATTTATTTTATTTATTAAAATAAAAAATCCTAATAATATAAGATGTTATACAATCATACAATTATATTCATTCTTTTAGAAAATATGAGACTTAATAGAACACATTTCTGATCACCATACATCAAGAATTTTATTGTGAACCACAAGCTAATTATTGATTAGGCATGTATAATAATTATTGTGTAGTTTTATCTAACAACATAAAGCTTTTATGATATTTTATCGTCAAGTGAAAGCTCTGGCAAGCCACCAGGAACGTGAAGATTTTTTAGAACAAGGGATTCCTTCCCACAACAGATTTTCAGAGGAGGAAGAAATGAACGAGGAGTTTTTTTAGTAGAACAAATTACTAAAATTGTTTAAAAGTCTATATATATCATTGATAAAAATAACTTCTAGAAGAGAAGGATATATAAGAAAATCCAATAATATTTTTTTAAAATATAAAAAATATAAATATATTTATTATGAAATTAAATTATAAAAAACTTTGAATCTCAACCGTCCATTTAATATTGAATTGCTAAGAATTATAGATGATGATCCTTAAGCTACTTTGCCCATTGAAGAATTGTCCTTCAGTTTGAGTAATAAAATACCTTGAAAAAATTTGCAAAGAATTTATCATAAGTGTTAACTTTGAGTAAATTGAGTTGGAGGACGAAATTGAATAAATTAAAATATTGAACATTAGATTAAAATGTGAGTATAATTTTAAAAATTAATTTGAGTATTAATTCGAAGAAATACAAAGGAGGACACGGTGGATTAAGAAATACAACGAGCGATGGAGGGTTTTCTTTCACTATTACCTCTAAAATGTTCAATAATGGCAAATTTATCCCTTTCTATATTCTTTTTGTTATCTAATATCTATTATCCATAGTTCTGGAAATCGAATCAGATCGATCGATCGGTTCAATCGAATTAACCAAAAATCGATCACTAAGTCGGTTTGATTAGCTTTCTAAACTGTTTAGCAAAAAATCGGTCAAAAAATTAGTCGAACCGGTGGTTAATCGGTGAACCGCCGAAACCGGTCGGTTTTTTATAAGGTTTTCGGTTCAAGAGCCCTCCCTCAAAGTTCAAACGGCGCCGTTTTAAATTCTAAAAAAAATTCATAAAAAGAAACCCTGATCCCCAACGCACCCAACCCCATTCCTCTCTTCTCCTCACCTCTCTGAAACTGAACTGCAAATTTTAAATTGAAAGCACAAAGAACCCTAGCCCTCCAGCCACCATAGCCACTGCGCCCCGCAGCCCCCAGAGCCTCACAACCACGCTTCATTGTCATCGACGAACTCGTCTCCGCTGGGTAGAGGCGTCGCATTCGGAAGCTCCGTCGCCGTCGTAGGAGCTATGTTGCCGTTGTAGGAAGCTCCGTCGCTGTCCTGGGAAGCTGTGTCACCGTCGCAGGAAGCTCCCTCACCGTCGTGTGGAAGCTCTGTGGCCGTCGTCTCCTCTGTTTGAGCGCGCACTCTCTCTTCGCCGGTGTCGCCGTCTCCTTGGTTTTCGTTGTCACTCCATATCCTCCTCGCTGCTGGTAAGCACTGTGGCTTGGATTTTGATAATACTGTGTTCGCCGGTGTCGCCTCCTCCTCCTTGTCTCCTCTGTTTGCTGATTTTACTGTTAATAATTGAATTGCTGATTTAGGATTTTCATTATGAGTTACTGATTTTGTTAATTTGTGCTTATTTTGTTAAATTTTCTGGAAAGAATTTGTTGTTGATCCTCAGATATTGTGTTACTGATTTTGTGAATTTGTTATTTTATTCTGAGTTGCCAATGTTTATGAAACTTATATTTATTTTGTTAAATTTATTGGAAAGAATTTGTTATTGATCCTCAGATATTTGTGTTACTGATTTTGTGAATTTGTTATTTTATTCTGAGTTGCCAATGTTTATGAAATTTGAGTTGATTATAATGATCCTCAGATTTTGAATTGCTCTTCCATTGAATTTGGAGTCTGATTTCTGGACAGAACTTTTGTTGCTGTTGCATTTTTTTGTTGTTGATTGTAACCATTGTGAGTTGCTGTTTTTGTTTTTGTTTTTTTATTTTATTTTTGTTGATTATAATTATAAGTCTGAGTGGTTGTTAATTATGATTTCTGATTAAGAGTTTCTTTATTTTGGTTTTACGAAGCATGAAATCCAGAACATCTCAGTTCTATTGGTAAAAACATATAGGATGAATATATATGTTTAAAATTATATATAAATTTTTTAATAATTTTTTTAATATTTAATTAAAACCGGTTGAACTCTAGTTGAACCTCGGTCGAACCAGTAAACCAATAACTTTACTGGTTTATTGACCGGTCCGGTTCTCGCAACCTTGCTATTATCTCTCTTTATTCCCACTGCTTTTCTTTTCATCTTCCATTCCATGTAAGGGTGGCAAATGGCCTAAACTCATCAAATCGGTCCGTATAATTCGCCAAAAAAAAAACAAACGGGGCTGAAAAATTGAAATTATCACACATTAAAAGTCCGTCTAATCCGCACCGTTTAAATCGTGAGTTTTGGTAGATTTTGACAGGGCAGGACGGACCTCTCAGTCGGGTTCAAGATTTCTTTGAAAATGTTCTAATTTAGTGTTTTAGATTATATTTTACGTTTGATTGATTTATACGTTCTAAATTTGTAGATATTTAGTGAATTTAAAATTATAATTTTTTTATATCTTTAAAAATTATTATAAATTTATTAAAATAGTTGTAAAATTATATATATTATTTAATATTCAATAATAAAAAAAAGAATTTGGTGGACTTGGCCTATCAACCCACTGTTAAGGAGGACAATGTGAGATTTTAGAACTACTTTATTAAACGAAACAGGACGGACTTTTGGGGAGAGGGACGGGCTTCTCCACTTGCCACCCCCTAATTCCATGTGCTTCATATACAAAAATAATAAATGTCATCCAACCTTATATACCTAATCACATTTTTTATTTTTTATTTTTTACGACAATTGATTTTTCTATAGATGTTCTGTTTTAGTCACAACAAATGACAATTTCAATGCCAAAAAGAGACATATCCTAAGAGTGAAGTGTGTAAGTTGCATCATTTTCCATTGACATGTGTTGCATCTCGTGCTTATTAAAAGCTACAAACAAATGTTAAAATAAAAGCCGAGAAACGGTAAATTCTAGCTAGCAACCACCAACAAGGAAAGAAGATGAAAAAATTGCAATCATTTGTTACACTATTCTTCTATAAAAGTAAGCAAAACTTAATGCTACAAAAATATGCATAATCATTCATTTTCTCTTTTCGTTTGTAAATTCTATAAATTATTATACATAAAAAGATAAGTGGTTATGCATATTATTGCATTCATACAAACAAAGTTATTCCTATTCACCTTGGGGCTTCTATCATGCATGACCCAACAAGCATTTATGTATGAGAAAGACTGAAAGAGTGACCCCTTTGCCAGAAATTGCTAGCCTAACTCGTTGGTTATAAAGAATCAAGAATCAACGTGATTAGTTATGACAATTGTAAAGAATTAGTCTTATTTTAGGTGCACTATATAAGTAGAGCTTCATTCGTGGTGTGAAAGATCAACGTTGGAAACCAACTTGAAAGTGTAATATACAAAAACATGAAGACTCCAATAGTGCTAGCTTTACCATACCCAGCTCAAGGACACGTCACTCCCTTGATGAGCTTCTCACAAAAGCTGGTCGAGAATGGATGCAAAGTCATCTTTGTTAACACGGAGATCAACCATAACCGTTTTGTGAGTTCAATGATGGTTAGGGAAAAAGACAATAATACCCTTGATGATGAACCAATAAAACTGGTTTCCGTCCCGGATGGTTTAAGCCCTGAGGATGAAAGAACCAATTTCGCCAAACAATGTGTTGGTTTGAAAAGCAGCTTGCCTTCAATTCTTGAGAAATTGATAGAAGATTATGGAGTTAGTTGCATGGTTGTTGATTTATCAATGGGATGGGCATTGGAAGTTGCGAATAAGATGGGAATCAAAGGCGCTTTTTTCTTTCCAGCGTCAGCAGCTATGTTTGCTTTGATGAACAATATTCCTATGCTCATTCATCGTGGCATCATAGATTCTTCTGGTAACAATATAATATCACTTCACCACTTTGTTTAAACCCTAACTACTTATTGTTTTTAAAAAAAATTGTTTTCAGCTACTATTCAATGCGCTTTCTTCAGCAGTACTTTTAAAACCTTTTATGCTCTATAGTGAAAGATAATATATGCCACGAAGGGATTAAAAAAGAAAAGGGATAATATGGGTAGCCGTTAGCTTTTGTGTTACTATGAAATAATTTAATTTTTCTGTTATTTTTACAAAAAAAATGCTTTTGTTGTTTTTAACTTTTTATAGAATTTTTATATTATTGTGTGACAATTGTGTGATATCTTTGTATTGTTTTGTCAAAATTTTTATTTTCAAAAATATTTTCTGTTATTTTCATATTAAAAACAACAACAAAAATAATATTTTTAGAGTGGCAAAATTTTTATCAGCGGATTCATCTATCGCAAAAGCTAAAAATAAAGTTAAGCAAAACTATCGACGAATAAAATTTGTGGCTATCGTTTATCATATTAAGAAGAGTCATGCTAGGGAACCAATAGAATATTTGTACAATATGTACAATGAGTTATATGAGTTACAAAATAAACATCACCCATACTATTCAGAATAACTATCCGGATATTAGGAATAATAAACATCTCATGTCATAAAACCACTCATCCCAAAAACTTAAGCTAATGGAAAAAGGTAACACTAATAGTTATATCTCTAATACTGAATCGGACATCCCTAAACTTTTATTATACACATTATACAAATATTCTATTGGTTCCCTATACTTCCTCTATTAAGAAAAATGGTTTTCAGATTTGGATTAACGACGATTAGACAAATGTTATAAAAAAATTGTAACTAAATTTGGTTGTAAATTAACAATGAATTCAAAATTTGACAATATTATTTTTAGGAAATGATCAGATACATAATAACGATATAAAGATATCTGTCATTAATCTATTAAAATCCATCACAAAAGTCCTGCCTAATACAAAATATTCTAGAAGTATAATTTATGGTGAAGTTGGCAAGATCTTAATAAAATATTTTATATTATATCATGCAATTATTTTTTTAAGAGTTTAAATTAATAAAAGAATGTACATAAATAATTATATCTCCATCAGATATTTAGAGAATTCTATTTTTGTTGTTAAATTCAAATTTCAGTATAAAATATGAATGAATCTATGCATTGTGCATGGTTTAAGTTCTAAAAAGAATTCTTACCCAAAATAACATATTAAACAGAGCAATCTTTTTTAATTAATATACATGGTTAATACTAAATTTTTTTTATTATATTAAATACTAAATTTTAAATTTTAAATTCTAATAATATAAAAATAAAGTATTAAATTAAATTATTGGCTAATATTAATAAAAAAGTATTAATTTTTTAATATTTTTTATTAAAAATTAATTATTAATATAAAATACATATTAAATATAAATTAAATCACACATATATACAAAAATATATTATGATTAATTTAGTGGTTAATTTTTTTATATACATGTAATTTTTTTTATAAAAAAGCATAATTAGATTTTGGCAAAACTACATACATCAGACATCAGGCTATATGTTATGAAGATTCGATAAAGTAATTTCTATTGAGTTACCATTTTGAGTATTTTCTTTTTTTTCCCCTGAAATTTTGATGGTGAAACTTAGGTGTAGTTGATTTCACGAGAAGTTGATAGTCGAGAGTCATTAAATGAAAATTTAGTCAAATAAATCAAATCATCTAACGAACTCTCAGTTATCAACTTCACATGAAGTCGACTACATCTGAGTTCCACCAATTTTAATACCTGAATTTGCATTACATTGCAGGACTCCCAGTCACTAAAAGGACATTTCAGTTATCAGAAAACATGGCTCTTATGAGCACAGAAACCCTGTATTGGTCAAACACTGCTAGTGATCCAATAAATGCAAAGACGCTATTCGATTATATAACGCATTGCGGACAAGCTTTAACCATGTCACACTGGTGGTTGTGCAACACTGCATATGATCTTGAGCCTGCAGTTTTCTCCTTTCTCCCAAAGATCTTACCAATTGGCCCATTGTTAAGAACCTACAACACAAATTATATTACCACATCTTTCTGGGAAGAAGATTCCTCTTGCATGAGTTGGCTTGATCAACAGCCTCACGCTTCTGTCGTGTATGCTGCCTTTGGAAGTTTTGCTCTTTTCGACGAAACCCAGTTTCGCGAGCTAGCTTTTGGACTTGAGTTAACAGAAAGACCGTTTCTTTGGGTGGTGCGTCAAGATTCCGTTAACAACAAAAATGTTTCTTACAAGCATGAATTTGAAGGGAGTAAGGGTAAGATTGTGGAATGGGGTCCTCAACAGAAGATCCTAAGTCACCCTTCTATAGCTTGCTTTATAAGTCACTGTGGTTGGAATCCCACCATTGAAGGTTTGTCTAATGGAGTTCCCTTCTTGTGTTGGCCGTACTTTTCGGATCAAGTTTATGACAAAATGTATATTTGCGATGAGTTGAAAGTTGGTTTGGGATTTGATTCGGATGAAAATGGATTGATCTCGCGTGAGGAAATAAAAGCCAAAGTGGACAAACTACTTGCTGATGAGAACATTAGATTAAGGTCACGTGTGCTAAAGAAGAAGATAGAAAACAACATTCAACAAGGAGGTGCTTCTTCCGAGAACTTAAACAAGTTCATTAAGTGGTTGAAGGAATAGATTAATTAAAGGTGAACATTCACGTATATGTGTGCAGCTGTTTTCGTAACAAGTTGATAATTAAAAAAAAAAATACTTTCATAGACGCATAAAACGTCTTTTTATAAGTTGCATTATTATTGAATGGATTTATCGATTATTTTTAAATTTTTTAATAATTAGAATAAAATTAATTTTTTTTATAATAATAATAATAAATTTAATTTTTTTTAAAAATCTAATTGTATTTTTAAATATTTAGGAATTCAAATGTCTACAAAACAAAAAGTCAGACATATATTTATCTTTTTATAAAAAAATTTAAAGATATTCGATTTAGATTATGTAATTCGATCGGATCAAATCGGGTCTAATAATTATAATGTTGACAACTGGATTTATCACTGTTGTTATAATAAACTAATTTTGTTCTGATTTATTAAAAAATAAATTATTAATTAGTTTAATAAAGATGTCTAATAATAACATGACACATATAAATATCTTTAAAAAAATATTTTTAATGTATTTATTAAAATGGTCTCCTTTAAAAAAAGTTAGACAAATAAATGAGTTTCTACCTTAATTAAAGTAGATTATCAAATGTATACGATAATAATCTCTTTAGTAACTCGGGAGATCATAGTAATGTTAGCCAGCAAAAGTTATAAGACTAAAGTTAATTTATAAGTAACCGGTTATTTGTATAATTTATATTGTTATAATATCAATTATGTGAGTTTTAATTTATGTTTTGTTGTTTACGTTAAAAGGTAGTTTAGATTAACAAAAATGTAAAAAAAAAAATCAACGCATTTGAATATATTTATTCAAAAATACTATTTATACACCAAAATTAATCACTAATATATTTATATATAAATATATATGTGGTTTAATTTTTTTTAATATGTATTTATATTCTAATATATATTTTAGTGTACATTTAGCATAATTTATATTTATTATATTGCTTTATGTATATTTTTTAACAAAATAATCAACCACTTGATCATCACTTCCGTGCATGTTTTTACTATTAATCTATTATAACGATATATGAAAATTTATATTATTAGGGTATTTAATATTAATACACAATTATACTAGTTAATTATGGGACCAAAATATAAAACAAAATTAATTTTCCTTAATTAAACACGAAAGCTATGGGCCTAAATATTTTTATTAGGCCCTTGTTTTGGTATGTATCCTTCAAAGACAAAGGATAAATTATCTTCTTTTAAACCAAGTTGGGTTGGTCTAGTGGTTAGCTCACTAGTCTGCTTAAGCAAGTGTCGGGGGTTCGAATCCCGCCTTGTGCATGCAGCAATCCATTGGCCAACGGCAAACCCTTAAATGGAGTTCAGTACCGCGACGGATTAGTCCTTGACCTGCCGAGTTGGGGGATACCGTGGGAGACCAAAAAAAATTATCTTCTTTTATCGTGTACTATTATATAAAAAGAAAAAGTTGGAGTCATGGACAGAAGCTTTAAAAGTGTATGGTCTGCGCATAAACCGTAACAAGATGGAATATATGGAATGTAAGTTCAGTATGAGAAGGGAAAATTTCAATATAGAGGTGAAGATTAGAAAAAACATCCTACGAAAAGTTAAAAGTTTTAAGTATCTTGGGTGCATCATACAGGATAATGGAGAGATTGAATAGGATGTAAATCATAGGATCCAAGCAGGTTGGGCAAAATGGCGGAGTACATTTGGTTTTATAAGCGACAAAAAAGTGCCTCTAAAATTTAAAGGTAAATTTTATCGCACCGCTATAAGACCGGCTATGCTGTATGGTACGGAGTGTTGGGCGGCTAAAGGGGAGCACGAACATAAGTTGAGTGTGGCAGAGATGAAGATGTTGAGATGGATGAGTGGTCATACGCGATTGGATAAAATAAGGAATGAAGATATAAGGGAGAGAGTTTGAGTAGCACCCATTATGAAAAAGATGGTTGAATCGCGTCTCAGGTGGTTTGGACATGTGAGAAGAAGACCGATAGAACATCCAGTCAGGAGGGTGGATGAGATGGAAGATGGACAAAGGACGAAAGGTAGAGGAAGACCTAAGAAGACCATCCATGAGGTAGTCAAACGAGATCTACATGTAAACGGTTTCTCTGTAGACATGATATATGACAAAGCACAATGACGTCGTTTGATTCATGTAGCCGATCCCACTTAATGGGACAAGGCTTTGTTGTTGTTGTTGTATCGTGTACTATTATATAATAAAATAAACTTAATTATACTTTTATTTAACGTATAAAATAAATAAATTTATTTATATATTTTATCTACATATGTAGTATCATATCTGAATCGATTTTTAAATAATTAATTTATTATATTTTTTCTATACTCTTAATTTATTACATATGCGCAGCGCATATTCTAAAGTTTATTTTTGTTTGGGTTAAATTGATTAAAAATATAATTGTTTTATGTGTTAAACTATACATAATAAATCTATCATTTAATAATATCTAATTGAAAAATAATTAATTTCTTGAAGAAACGGAGCAATTACCTATTATTATTATTTGGTATTTATAAATTAAATGAGAAAGAAAAGTATCACATACACTTGATCATTAACTGGTGGCTAGTTGGATGTAATTATTGTCTCGGCGGCCTTCTCTTTTCCTTTTTTCTTAGTGTTGACTGTTTTATACTATAATATTATGAATATGAATAACTTTACTTTTCTTTTTTCACTTTCACTTCAAAAGACATTTGCTTGTTTAAGTTTTTTAAAAAAGTGGTAAGTTTCAATTAAAAATAAATAAGGGTTTAATAAAGTATTTGTTAAAGTTCTTATCTTAAAGAGATTAAATAATCAGTATTTTTAAAAATTGAAAATTTTATTATATATTTCAATAAAAGCTTTTCTCGTTTAACACTTTAAATGTCTTTACCTCACCTACATGCGAAATACAATTTTACTTTCAATACAATATATACAGCAATTCAAAATATTAATGTTAAATGATCTCAATTTCAAACAACTTTCTTCAGTATTAGTATATTAGTTGAATATTCTAATATTATTTTTTCTTTACTAGTCAAAATAGAATCTGACAAATTTCATTGACCGTTTGGAATCTCCTATAACCTACACACACACATCATGTAAGCCATGACGATGATCATTTTTGAATATTCATAGTATATATTAACCCATTGCATAGATCTAAGTTACTATGAACCCGATACCATAAATTAATAATGAAGACGCCAACAGTTCTGGCTCTACCATGGCCAGCTCAAGGTCATGTTAATCCCTTGATGACATTTTCACAGAAATTAGCTGATCATGGCTGCAACATCATCTTTGTTAACACAGAATTCATACATGAGAAGGTGGTGAGTTCCATCAATGGATCATCATCAATAAAATTGATGTCAATCCCTGATGGTCTGGAACCTGAGGATGATAGAAGAAACATAGGAGAGTTATGTCTCTCTATGTTAAGGACCATGCCCTCTATGTTAGAGAAGCTAATCGAAGATCTTAGATTGAATGATGGAATTACAATAAGTTGTATTGTTTATGATGGAACTATGGGGTGGGCTTTGGAAGTTGCAAAGAAAATGGGAATCAATGGAGCTCTCTTTTGGCCTGCATCAGCGGCTTTGTTTGCCATGCAGTATAACATTCCCAAGCTTATGGATGATGGAACCATAGATTCTCAA
>NC_029781.3:99486415-99493352 GCF_000817695.3 Arachis duranensis
TATAAGCTTTGATACAAATATTATCTATTTAGGAATAATCATGTTAGTGAAGTAGAATATACATTAAAAAATAAAATATATATTAAAAATAAATTAACCTACGCATATATTTATATACAAATACATAATAATTATTTTGATAGTTGATTTTGAACGTAAACATAGTATTTTTGTTTAGTAATAATTTTATCAGTATTTTTGTTTTTTCTTTTTTGTTATTGATATTTTAAAACAATCATCTTACATTGATAAAAAATATAAAATATTTTATGACAATTTATTTATATTTATAATTAAAAAATGAATAAATATAAAAACATAGTAGTAATAATTGATATTTTGCATTCATAAGATCTTTGATTATTTTTATGGTGAATTGCTTTGATAGAAAATTTTTCGTTTGAAGTGTATGAAATCAAACTTAATATTTCATAATGCACAGTTCTGTTAGAGAATTAATTAAGAGTGTAGTCAATTAAAGTTAATTAATTAAAAAATAAATTTGTTATTAAAAAAGTAAAAAAAATAATACTCTACTACCGTAATTTTTGAATATTAAAATTAAAAATAAAAGAAATTAATTTAAATTGGCTTATGTTTATAGTTGGTTCTTTATATTTTTTCTTTATAATATGTTTCACGAACATGATTTATTTACTTAGCTTGGTCAAACATTCTTTATAATAGAAAACTCCGGTAATATTACAAAAATAAAATACTATTTATACATTAAAATTAGTTATCAAAATTAATTACTATATATTTGTATATATTATATATATTGTTTAATTTATTTTTAATATATATTTTATATTACTGTCTAATTATTATAGCTCATTTTAGTATACACGTAATATAATAGTAATAAAAAATATTAATTGTCTAAGATATTGTATTCCAAACATTTATGTATTTCATTTGAAACTGTCAGGAGCTCCATCAGCAGAAAGGAGATTTCAGTTATCACCTAGTATTCGAGAAATGGACACAGGATTAATCTGGTGGACAAATTTTCCAAAAATAGAAACTCAGAGGAAGATGTTTAAATATTTGTTGAGCTTCACAAAAACTCAATATTCCACAGATTGGTATTTTTGCAACACCACAAATGAACTTGAACATGCAGCATTGTCTTGTTTCCCAAAGCTACTCCCCATTGGGCCATTATTGAAAAGTAACAATAATGAAGATAGCACAACATCATTCTTGGAAGAAGATCTCTCTTGTATGAGTTGGCTTGATAACCACTCAACTGCCTCTGTTCTTTATGTTGCCTTTGGAAGCACCACTCATTTCAATGAAAAACAATTTGTAGAACTTGCTCTTGGACTTGATCTCACAAACAAACCCTTTCTTTTGGTTATGCGTCAAGATTTCAAATATGAGTTCAAGGCTGGGAGCCGAGGTAAGATAGTTAGATGGGCGCCTCAACAAAAAGTACTGAGCCACCCTGCTATTGCTTGTTTTGTTACTCATTGTGGTTGGAATTCTACCATTGAATCTTTGTCTAATGGGGTGCCATTTTTGTGTTGGCCATATTTTTGTGATCAATTTCTTAACAAATTATATATTTGTGATGACTTGAAAGTTGGGTTGGGATTTGAAGGTGATGAAAATGGACTAATTTCACATGAAGAGATAAAGGCCAAAGTAGACCAACTTCTTGGTGATGAGAATATAAAGTCAAGGTCTCTTGAGTTAAAGAAGAAGTTGAAGAGCAACAATGAAAAAGGAGGTGCATCTAGAGAGAACTTGAGAAAATTTGTTGCATGGTTGAAAAAGGAAGAACAAACTATGTCTTAAATTTTTTATAAAACAATCATATTAATAAAGTGAAAAAATGAAGCTTAATCATTATTAAACCGTTATTCAATTTGCATATGTGGAAATGTATTTCACCTAATAATCCTTTATTTGCTCATTGCCCATCTCATGTATCCGATCACATTTGGAATAATAAATAATATTGTGATTAATTATTTATCTCCAATGCTAATTATTCTTAGATTTTTTTTATAAATTTATACATATTACAATAAATAGTTTTAAAAAGTCATGTGTTTAAATAATATAATTAAATTAAGTTTCTTAATAATAAGCAAAAAAAGCTTGACACTATCTTCTAATAATGTTATCAGATCAATTATTAAAGTCAAAGAGAATGTGTTAGACTGTTTTTTCTCCCTAAAAATGATGTACATAAATTAATGAACATATATATTCCGTGCATCACATACATGACAACAACACAAGTCAATATTTTAATCTTTTATTGGTTTAGGAAATCAAACCAGACTACTTGTTTTCGTGTTTATACATGGTACGTAATATAGTAATATTAATGAAAGAATCCTGTTAGGGATTAATGGAATATCAGTATAATGTATAGTTGTTATAATTGAATTAGTGATTAAATTGGTTAAGTTATTAGTTTATTAATTTATTAGTTTAATTAATAAATTATTGGTTGAATCGATAAAACTAATCTCACATAAATATAAAATATAAAATAATTAAAATTTTAAAATTTAAAATACATATCTTTATTAATATTTTATGAAGAATCAAATCTTAACTTCTAAAAATAACTAATATAAAAAAAATCATAAAATTTATCAGTAATACTACAATAGTATTTTAATTTGACACAATAAAAAAATAATTAATTCACAAAATTTATCATCTAACTATAATATCAGTAGATTTTAACACTAATATCAAAACAAATAACTTTAACCACAATACTAGCATTAAAATAGATCAAGTAAATTAATAAATTTTTAGTGAAATTTATATTTATATAATAATGGTATATAATTAAAATATAATTAATTTAAAAAATAGAAAAACAAAAATTAAATTAAATTAGATATTTATGTATACTATATAATTAGTATTTGTCAAATATAGTAATTAGAAATGCAATAGTTGAGTAGCAAGTGGAGGTTGCTTTTGTTCTAAGATTTTTGGTTCGAGACTTGGTGGTTCGATTAACCGGTTTGCACCGATTTTTATTGATTTTAACCGGTTTGATCCGGTTCTTACCAGTTTATATCGATTTTTTTTAAATGGTATAAACTAAACTAGACTAAGATTCGGTTCACTAATTTTTTGATTAAATCGATCAGTTTGGTTCGATTTTTATAATTATAATATAATATATACAATGAATTGTTTATTTAGTCTAATATAAATTAAAAATAAAAATTACTCATATTTATTCTAATTTTAAAAATACTGTTTATGTTGTGTTATCCACCACTATACATATTATGCACTAATTACATTGACTCTCCGTATTTTTTTCCTAATAAAAAAGTGTTCATGCAGCAACCTTTTTTGTTTCAAACTATCCATTTTTTCGTTAAAGTTCAATTTTGTCGGTCAGTTTATTCATTAATTGATCAACCATAAAATAAACCCCACGTATCAACATATCAACATAAAAAAATAAATTCTCTTAATTTTTTGTTAATTAAAAATATAAAATATAATCTTTAACTTTTTAATATTTTTTTTTGTTTCATCATATAAAATAAAAATTAACTTTTATATTCTGAAATAAATAAAAAAAAAGAGTTGAGAAAATCTAATATTCTCGACCAGTGGCAGAACTTAGTTCAGATAAGGGGTGACCACGGTCCCCAAATTTTTATTAAAAAAATTAGTAATATTTTTTCAAAAAATAAAAAATAGTTCAGTTGACTCAAATATTTTATTATGACTTAAAATACTAAAGTTCAATTTTCATTTCTTGTTTTTATTACATAATAGTTTTAGTTTTAAACATTCAAAACATATCGAATTTGGACTGAATTGAGTGTATTCGCATTTTGGAGCAAAAATTTTAATAAATATTATAAATTTTAATATTTGTCCTTTTAATTTTTTTATATATTTTATTAGATATATATTCAAATTTTTATATAAAATAATTATAAAAAATCAAAAAGTTGATGATGCATTTTTTAAGAGGAAAGCTAATATTCAAGAAGGAAAACATATAACTTTTACAATATCAACATCTGTAGATAGTTCTTCTACTTCAATGAATCACGAAAAAAGTAAGATACAACCTTCAAAAGTTTAAAGAGTTACATCTGATAAGTTTGACCTTAATTCTTTGGAACGAGACTCTGAAAAACGGCTTCAAATTTGGGAATATCACCCAAATTAGAGAGATGAGGTTAGACGAGCTTATCTTAAACGGGGTCTATATTAAAAGTATTTTGACAATTATCTTCTATCTGACCCCCCAAAATTTCATTTCAAACTTCGCCACTGTTTTCAATGTTGCATTGTGAATTGTGATAGATGATAACAAAGTAATAGGCCACTAAATAGCCACAACCTAATTAATTAGTTGCCACCACTATTGCATCCTCGCACGAGATCGAATAAAAAATAAGCTCATTGTTCGTAATTGTTTAAATTTTTTATTGTTTATCTAACAAAATTCATAAATAAATTATATATTACATACCGTACTATAATTTTTAATATTACACATTTTAAATCTCAAATTTTAAAATATATAAAATAATTTTTAATATTTATTTTTATTAAACAACAATAATACAGTTTTTTATTTGATTTATTTTATTAAAATTATTGTTTCAAAATTTTTAAAAAATTTTAAAAATTATTTTAATAAAAGATTTTAAAGACTTTTATATTTCATTCTTTAGATCAAATTAGACAAAAATATTGTTTAACAGAAATAAATATTAAAAAATATTTTAAATATTTTAAAATTTGAAACACAAAAGTATTTAATAGCAAAGACTAATTTAAATAATTATTCTTATAAATTCCGTCTTTTAAGATATATTATTATGAAAAAGTTTTTGGGGTAGCAATTTTTTAAAAAATTGATCAGCATTTAACCATCAAAAGAAAATTGAATGATTCCACACTATTGGATTTAATCTCACACCATTAAAAATACTATTGATGACCAATTAATAGTTACAAAACACAAGAATTACACCCCTAGCACTCCTCTACTATTATTTTGTAGGTACTAGGTCATTAGGCATGGCAATTTTCTCTGGCGGGACGGGTATTCGCGGAGATTTTTCTGTCGGGGGACAGATTTGGGGAGCTTTTTAAACCTGCGGAGAGCGGGGACGGGGACCCGTGAAATAAACGGGGCGGGGGCAGGGAGCAAGGTCCCCGCCCTGTGGGGATCCGTATAATACCCGCATATGTAAATATCAAAAATATCCTTAATATATATATATGTTGTTGACAAATCCTAACTCTCCTAACCCTTATTCAGTTTCTCTGTCGTCACCCCTTTCAGACTCTCTGCCTTTCCTTCTCCTGCTTCTCTCCGCCACACTCCTCTAATCTCACCACCATCTTCCAGACTGCCACCCCCATTTTCTCTCACGACTTCCACCTCTCACTCTCAACGTCACTTCAGAAGGTAGAGTTGACTTCGCGCGCCTAACACCGACGAACCCCGAGGAGAACCGTCATCGCCAGCGTTGCGAGGAGCTTGAAGCATCTTCATCTTTGGCCTCACGTTGTCGTCTTCGGCCTTGCGTCATCGTCTTCTTCTTCTTTGAGAGCCAGAAGCGTCGTCATCTTCGTCTTTGGCAAGGCAATCCGATCTCCATCGCGTTGCCGCCTCTGTCTTCAGTAAAGGTATTTCTATTTTTTTCCCTCAAAACAGAATTTATTTTATTTTATTTTTCTTCTTTTTTAGATTGATTTATTTTCTCAACAAATACAGTTCTAATTTTTTTAAAACCTGCTTCTATTTTTTATGAAGGTTTAAAGTGGGTTTGCAGAAAGATTTCATGATTTTTAATGGTTGATGCGGTTTGTATAACTGTACAAGGTAGTGTGGTATTTGGTAAACAGTTTTACTATTTTAGGTTTGGTTTAATTTTCTTGGGTTAGTGATAGCTGCCTGGATGAATGTAAACTGGTGTTTGATGCATCTGGTTAATTAATTTGGTATGTGGTTGTGTTTGGCAGAAGTAGATTTGAAACTGGATGAATGCATCTGAAAGTTTTTATGATTTAGGTGTTTTATGGTTTGAATTGATTTGGTTTAGATATGGATTGTGAATTTTTGAGTTAATGTTGTTGGTGATGGACATTATTGTAATGTTAATTGAGGATGTTTATGTTTACAATTTTTTTTTTGTTTTTTTTAGATTTTTTAAAAATCTGCAAATATTCGTGGAGATCCTGATTCCCGACGGATACAGAGTCCCCGTTACCCGTCGCAGAGATGGAGGCGGAGACGGAGACGGATTATAGGTGACGGGGCGGGAGGCGGGAAAATGTCCCCGTTCCCATGGAGACCTGTTACCATCCCTATAGGTCATGTTATTTAAATAAGGGAGCTCTTTTTCTTTTTTAAAATAAAAATTGTGGAACAGGGAAGTCTTTTATAACCGACCGGTGGCCTGTAAGCAATTGATGGTTGTTACCGACAATCATTTTCGTAACGAGAATCATTTGTTAAATATAATGATTATTGATGCAAACTTTTCAAAGAGCACTGATGTCTTCAGAGTGTTACAACACACACACAACATAGATTTTTTTATTTTCCTTCCTTCTGCTTTCATGGTTAGCTTGATTTAGAGTTTAGACTGATAGATGATGAGAGATTGTTGTGTTGTTGTGAAGAGGATGGCCGTAAAGTCGTGCATGGTTATTGGTTAATGTCGATCAGTCAGGCAAAGATGGTTGTCCATTGAAAAAATAAATAGAGTTACTTAGATTTAGATAAAGATGTTTAAAATATCTTTTTTAAAAAGTATTTTTTGATAATTAAAATTTAATACATATAATCAATTAAATCATGTTATTTTTATCAAAATTAGATCAGACAAATTGATTTGGTCAAAAAATCAATAAATCAAACTTTGAATCGATCTAAATTAATATTATTTTTTATAGAAAAAGACTACAA
>NC_029781.3:99493359-99500396 GCF_000817695.3 Arachis duranensis
GCACAAAGAGAAGAAAATTGTTAGAATTTAAAATTCTCAAAATAATAATAATAATAAGAGTATTTTAGTCACTTTTTTATAATAGAGATATTATAGTTATTTTTTATAAAAAATATTAATTTAGACCGATCCAAAGTATAATTTGTTGATTTTTTTGCCAAATTAATTTAACTGATCTAATTTTGACAAAAACAACATGATTTAATCAATTATATGTATTAAATTTTAGGATTATTCTCCACATACAAGCATTTTTCCATAGAAGTCATACAAGTCATTTATATCCACGCTGTTTTCACATTTTTTTGTGCCTCTTTTTCTTCTTCTTCTTTCTCCGTGCTTCCTCTTCTTCTTCTTTCTCCGTGTCTCTTCTTCTTTTTCGTAATTTTTCTCTCTCGTTATTTCGTTATCGTCGTCATCAACACCACCTCTTCCTCCTTTTTTTTATTAAAATTTCTTCTACTCTTTTTGTTTTCTCTTTCTCCTTCATCAAAATTACCAGAAAAAACGAAGAAACATTATTCAAGGTATTGTTTTACTGTTATTCTAGATTTTTTTTCTAGATTGTCTCTGCTATGTGCCTCATCTTTAACCAACAAAACATTAAAATATTTCAAGAAGAAATATATTGTCTCCCTCCTATATTGGGTGTATTTTTTAAATCCTTTGGGTGTATTTCTGTAATCCTTTGGGTGTATTTCTGTAATCGTTTGGTTTATTTCTGTAACTGTTTGGGTGGTTTTCTGCAATCCTTTGGATGTATTTCTGTAATCGTTTGGGTGTATTTTTGTAATCGTTTGGGTGTATTTCTGAAGTTCCATCATCTTCAAAATAATTTCAAAGCTTGATTTCAGAAACCATGAAAATCGAAAAAAGCAGAAGGAGATTGAAGGCAAAGAGAGAACGCACGAAGGAGATCGAACAAATTTGACAAGAAACTCGAAAAAGGAAACGAAGATGAAAATGAAAGACTTGTAAGACTTGGCCCAACTTATAAGACTTGTAAGCTAAATGACTTGTATGTGTAGTACTCCTCTAAATTTTAATTATTAAAAAATATCTTTTAAAAAAATATTTCAAACGCCTTTGTTTGAGTAGCTCCTAATAAATAATTGTAGATCTTTTTAAATTACATATTAAATGTGATTTAAGAATATAGAAGATATTAAGATTAGATTTATTAGAATTTGACTTAGTTTGTTAAGAGATTTTATCTCATTTGTAAAACAATTTATTTTTCTTTAGATAAAGAATTAAACATATTATATGAACATAAAACTCAACAAAACATATATAGCTAGAGATTTTATATTTGGTGTTTATGAAAAAAATTGGTTATACTGATATAAAATAGTTTGATAATTTTATTATGACACATTCTGCACATTTCATTATTATAAATAAATATTGATTTTATATATTTAATTTCTCTTTATTATTTCCTTTTGTTTCTATTACTAATTTACCAGAACTTTAAGATAGTATTAGGGCATTTTTCATCTTCCATACACTGTTACTTTCACTTTTGGTTCCTTTTCTTAAAAAATGCACCACCTTAATTACCGAAATTCGTTAACCATAACACCTATCAATTATCATGTTGTAATCATTTTTTCCCTCCCTCATCTGATTACATATAACATCTCAAAATTAAGACATTATTCTTGAGCAGGGTGTTTCAGCCTATATTCGAATTCCCTCTCGGAGCAACTACCGAATTCGGTTACCTAGGTCTAGATCACCACCACCACGATTCTAACAGGCCCAATAATCGTAAATTGGCTTTAGAATTTTTTTACCAGACCTGCAAATTTAAATATCTTTCTTATTTTATCTTAGCTAATAAGACAAAATAAAATAACAATTACATATTATATCAGCAGAGTTAAGCATTCTCTCATATATGTTACTAACTTTTTCTTATACCTTTCATATTCATTTTAATTTGAATATCGGATTATCTTTGTAAGTATAAGTATCACTTCCTGTTGTTCTAAAAGTCCGATTGGCCACCATCAAGACCAGTCAGTTTTCGATTTCTCTCAAAATTCACTACAATAATATAGACTATTTTTTAGGATTATTATGTGTCAAAAAAAATTAAAATTCGTCAAAAAAATAAATTTTGACACTATTTTTAACTGTGAAAATATGTTAATAAAAAATTTATCAAAAATAGTATTTTTGACATATAAATAATTGTAAAAAAATTTAAATCTTATTTTGATAAATATTGACCGTCAAAAATAATTTGTTAAAAAAATTTAAAAATATATTTTTTGTGATACTTATTAATCATCAAAAATACTATTTATTTTGACATTTATTGACCATAAAAAATTCTCAACAAAAATTTTTAACAAAAAATGAGATAAGATCTTGAAACTGAATAATAAACTGAAATTTTGAAGATGAAGAATGAGTAATATGATCCTAAATTGAGAGTAGTGTGATGCCAAAATTGATGGAGCTCAACGAAAAAAAAGAATAATGGAGTAAATTGAAGATAAATAAGTGTCAAAATTGAAGAGTAATTTTCTACAATCAACTTATTCATAAAAAAAACATAAAAAATTTGATATTTGTCATATTTATCAAAAATATATATTAATTTTTACGTTTAATTATGACCATTAAAAAAAATCATCTTAAAATAGTTGTTTTTTCTTGTAATGATCCGTACAAATAACATCTTATACATTAGTACGTACTTTCTGTGAGGACTAGCTCAATTTTAGCAGCATAACGGAAAAATTCGAAGAACGATAGATTTTTTTTCCTTCCTTATGCTTTCATTGTTAGCTTGATTTAGAGTGATAGATGATGAAAGATTATTGTGTTGTTGGGAAGAGGATGGCCGCAAAGTGGTGCATGGTTATTGGTTAATGTCAATCAGTCAGACAAGATAGTTGTCGATTGAAAAAATAAGTAGTAGATCTTTTTGGGGTTACATATTAAATGTGATTTAAGAATATAGAGGATATGACGATAAAATTTATTAGAATTTGAGTTAGTTTGTTAAGAGATTTTATCTCATTTGTAGAACAATTTATTTATTTATTTATTTATTTTAAAGTCAGATAATTTTATTCATTATAAGTGTTTATATATAGGATAAACAAAAAAAAATGGGTGACTTTCAAGTTTCAATATTTTATTTATAGAGGTAACATCATATAATAATCTAATAAAAAAGATAAAAAAAGTAAAGTGCTCATTAATTAGGAATTGGAAATTTATTGAAACTTCTTTTGCAGTTTCAAAATCGATGCAATTATCTCTTCCACACTAGTTGATATATTATCAAAGATGAACCTATTTTTAGTCTTTCATAAGGACCAGCTCAAAATCATCATCATCATCCTTTGAGGGGAGCTATTGGTTGGGTACGCAAGACCTCCATTCTCAAGTTCCACTCAACATAGAAATCAGAGTCTTCGGTGTCCCTTCTAGTAGCCGGTAAATCCATTTTTGACCAAATTTTCATTAATTTCTCACAATGAAATATGCAATGATTGATTGTTTCTGAAAATTGTAAGTATCTTCGACAGGTGGGTTAAATCGATGGGATCCAATGATGAAACTTTTGCAGCACTAGTAACTTTTCATGGAAGTCACTCCTGTAACACCCTAATTTTTAGCACCTCATGTAACACCCTAACTTTCAGCACGCCGTGATCGTACTAAAAGTGAAGCGTTATTGACCTTTTTTCGTATTTACTATTTAATACTGAGCCTTTAGTTCGATTTCGCGTTTCAATTTTAAGAAAAAGTCGAAAAATTTTGTTTCTATTAATTAAAATCATATATCAAAGATCTTCAAGTAATACTAGTCAGATAGTTAGTAAGAATAATAAATATCATACAAAAGAATTCAAATGAAACTCAGATACAACTCCTATTCCTCTGTATAAAATAAAATCTTAACTAACAAAGGCGAGGGAATTCTAGGAAAGCGACTAAATACATAAACTTAACTCAAATAAGACTAATAATCGCCCGCAACTTCAAACTGAGTCTTTGAATCTGTGTCACTGAAAGGGGAGAAATTTTGGGGTGAGAACAAACTATGCGTTCTCAGTAGGGAATGGGAATACCGTAAGGATAATGAAATAAAATGCAAATAATTAACTTTACTCAATAAAACTATATTTTTATCAAACCTTTTGAAAATACTTTTTGCTATTACTTTGTATAATTAATTACCTTCTTTAAATTTCCGAACTTAAGACAAATCTCAATCACAACCTCAGTTCTCAGTCACCTCAATACATAAACTAATAGCACAGGAAACAGATCAACATACAAATAAATAGCAATAAGACAAACAGCAAATCACAGAGAGACAAGATAAGCAAACACAATCAAATACAAATGTGCAAACAATGATGATGCATGTCTAGTCCTATCGTAGGTAATGAGCTCATTTGTCGGTTTCGACCCACACCCGACGCAATCCGCTCGCAAGTCAGATAAGGCATTCCAGCGGCTTAACCTTTACAAGTTTCTACTTCTTGCTAGGGGTGTGCATGGGCCGGGTGAAACCGGGTTTGATGTGACCCAGACTCGACCCGAAATATATACCGGACCCATTTATTAGACCCGAACTCGACTCTAGACCCGATGAAACCTATACACTTTCGGACCACGATTATACCGGATAAAAACCGGGTCGTTAACATTACATTACCTTGATACCTTCTTATAAGCTAGCATGTGAAAATATCCAAATTTCCAATACTCCAACTATTATTTGATATGGTAAAATTCACTTAGAAAAATATAACAAGAACCAACTCTTCTCTAAAATTAAAACATAACCATAATCAATACTAATATTGTCTAATAACACCAAATATTTAAATCAATACAAATAACACAATATTATGCATTTTAAACATAAAACATTAACTTATAGTCTTATAATAACTAAAAACACAAAATATTAAGGTTTATAATACTTAAACTCCACATAAGAATAGCCATCATCCATCACTAATAACACAAAATATTAATTGTGTATGATGACCGGGCCACCGGGTCGATTTCGAGTGACCCGAGCCATGGCCCGGACCCGACCCGAAATAATGACCGGGTCTATTTTTGATACCCGGACTTAGACCCACTTAAATCACACCAAATTAGCCCCTAAAGTGTTCGGGGCCGGACCGAGTCTTCGAGTCGGGCCGGACCATGCATACCCCTACTTCTTACAGGTGCTGATTCTCCAGTTGAAGTATGCCGAACCGAACATGACCTCTGCAAGTACTTGTAAGCGCTGATTCTCCAGTTGAAACATGTGCTCCTTTCTCCTGGAAGCCATTCCATACACACGAGCATCCCCGCACAATCATTCACATATAAAGCCCACGGCTTAATATTCTCACATCGGCACCATAACTACTTACTTTCCGTCACTCTCTTGTAACCTTTTATTCATTTTATAATCACACGTGCCATGTTCTCTTTTCTCTTTCTTTCTTTCTCTTAACAAACCGAACTCAAATAATTTTTATTTAAAACCAATAGCACTCCTTATAACTTTTTCCAAACTTCCGAAACCACTTTATTTACAGTAAGTTCTTCTTTCATACAAAAATCAGTTCTTACTTAACCATAATTTTTCTAAACCAACTTCAAAATCATTTCATATTTAAAATTCTTTCAAAAGACTAAAAGAATCATTTATTAAGTAAATCTCATGGCAGAGTCTCGATACTTTAGGGAGGACGACAATTAAACTAGTTCTTTAAAATTAATAAACTCCTTGAATCATAATTCCTTAAAATGTAGTTCTTTAATCAAACTCAAAACATAAAGTCTTTCTTAATAAGTCAAAACTCAATATATGATCTTTTCTTAATAAATCACATTCAAAACATAAATCTTTTCCTAATAAATCAAACCCAAACATAAATCTTTTCTTAATAAATCAAAAACCAAATAATACAATTTCTCAAGTCTAACCTTTTTCTAAATATTTCAAACAAAGTCTTAAGTTTCATAATAGAATTTTGACAACATCTCCCCTAAAACTCAGACTTTGCCACCCTTTTTGGGTCCCAACCGAACCATTCTCAACTTTTTTTTTCAATCATTTCCAATCACTCAAACTAATTCCAATATCAGAAATCATTTTCAAATCTTAATTCAATACCAACAAATCAAACCAAAACCAATCTCACCAGTTAACCACTCACCACAACGAAATTAGTCATAATCACAACCATAACCCAAACTCAATTCATCAATTACTCGTATGACAGGTTTTCAATAATCAACTTAGCATATTCAAATTAATAAATAACACCAGATTAATCACCATTCACAGCCACAATTCAACAAATTTCATCACATTCAATTATATTCACAATCACCAACAATCTCAATTTCATTAATTTTCATTAATTAATCAAACGAAATATTTATAAATTATTTGCAGTTACTCAATAAACTTTAATGACATTCGTAAATTAAAATCATTAATTTTGGAATAAATTTCCTACCTTTGTACGAAATCAGAATCAACAAAAATTTTGGAAAAATTTTCTGACCGAGCTGATGAAGAAAAAAATGTCAGAAGTCGTTTGTGCCTTTTAAAACTTTAATTGGCTAAACTTAAGGAAAATAAGAGTTATGTCATTATCAACTTCTACCAAACAAAAATAACGTCAACATATAAAAAAGAAGAATACAAATATTTTTACTGAATTAAATTTTTGTCTAAAGTTACGAATTTGAAAAAATCAAAGTTGGAAAATAAAAGAGAGTCATGGTTTCTCTCCCTCACTCGGTCACCTCTTGCCATATATTTTGGTTCGGTATTCATTTAGAAAGAGGGAAAAGTTGTAAACATGTGTCATGGTTCCATGTGAAATAAAAATCATGTGAGTGAAAGAAAGGTTAGGTGTCAAGCTTATATATTCATATAAGCCACGTTTCTTTCTTTTTTTTTTTATCTTAATGCTTTTGCCAAAAATGAATGAAACATAGAAAATAATAATAATATAATAATGATAATAAGTAATAATAATAAT
>NC_029781.3:99500499-99519793 GCF_000817695.3 Arachis duranensis
ATATATATATATATTCACATAGTATTAAATATATAGACTTATTTCAAGATTCTCAAAAAAACAAATCATACTCCTCTAAAAACTAAAAACAATAAACGATGAGGGAAAAGTAAATTCTACCAACTCAACTCGTGAACATAATCTTCTATACTTCTATAACTATGCACTAAACCTTTGCACTTGTAATTAAAAGGAGTAAAAATATGGAGTAAGAATTGGAGAATTCTTAATAAGATCGGAGTGTATAGTTATATTCATTTTATTATTTTTTATACAGAAATTCCATAATAGCGTACTTGCAATCCTCAACAGGTAGCCAATGACAACAAACCTTGTAATACAAACAACTTTAACAAACCAGAGATACAGAGAAAATCACAAGTCAAGAAGCACACACACAATCACAAACAACACATATCACAAAGAAGTATGCATAAACAAGCAAGACAAACAATGCATATGATGCATACCTTTTGTATGGCTGATGATATCATCTGTCGGTTATATAGCCAATTCGACATGTTCTGGTAGCTAGTCATGGACAGAAACACCCATTACGGAGCAAGTGAATTTGAGCTACAACCCCCTTGCTACTACCCGCTTAACCCAAAGCCAGTGGAATAACTATTACTGCGGCTACTGCCCAGGCGGGTGTTTAAAAGCTCAACTTGGAGCAAGTGGAATAATTCACTACTACTGCTACTACCCAGACGTCACAAACACTGACCTGGAGCAAGCGGGATGAACCACAATCTTTGCTACTACCCAGGTTTCTCATTCAAAAATTCATTATCATATCAATTATTTCATAAGCTTTCCAAATTCTATAATTAAACTCAGTTTTCATAATTCTTCTTCCTCATCTCATACTCGGAGCAATGAGACTAAACCGCAACCCTTACGTATTGCTCAAGTATTTTCCAAATATCAAAATCTCTCTTTAAAAATAATTCAAATTCATTCCTCTTTCGTTAAACTCTTTTTCTTGATAAATCAAATTCAAACATAATACTTTTCTTTAATAATTCAAAATTAGCTAATATAATTTTTAAAACTTTTGAAAATTTATTTTTACTCCCAAAATAATAAAAAACATCCCAGATGGCCGTTCATATATAACTGAATCAAAATCTCAAGCAAATAACAATAATTTAACATAAACTCATTCAAACTCAAACAATAATTAATCAAACTAACGTTCATTTATCAAGTTCACATTTAATTATTATAAAATTACCAAAATCCTACCTCCATACGAAATCAAAACAACGAAAACTCTGGAGAATATTAAACATTGAAAAATTCTCCTTTAAAAAATTGGTACATCAAATTGGAATGTACCGATTTCGAGATATTAAACTGTACTTTTTTTTTTTGGTCAGGTTTTTTTCATTGAGTTTTTCTTGACAAGGTTTTTAATGAGACAGTCCCCGTTACAAAGAATTTTATACTCTTTTTCTTTCACTAAATTTTTTTTTATTGGATTTTTCTTTAGTAAGATTTTAACGATGTATAATTCTAAATGGTCATCCAAAGAGGAGTATTGCAATAAGTATGAGGTAGGCTGCCTATTTAATGTAGGCGACTCAATTTTTTAATGACTCAATTTTTTAATGTTGCTCAGGTTATCAAAAAAGATTACAATTAATTAGGTTTGAAAATGGTGACCTTATAAGTATATAAATAGGATAGCTTAGTTAAGACAAAACACACATCAATAATAACAAACACTATTCATATTCTTTATATACAAATTTTTATAAATATAAATATAAATTATTATTAATTAAATACTAATTTAAAATAATAATATTTATTATTCATATAATATTATAAGTTAAGAATATTGAACCATTTTTTAAAGTATCAATGGTCCACTCCACTACCATTATTATAATTGACATTGGAGTAACCTTTAATTACTTTCACTAATTTTTTTTTTAATTATCACATAAAGATTAGGGCTGTCAACGGCCAACCTAATCTATTTAGGTTCGGCCTATTAAGTTTGTGGGTTAAATGGGTTAATCTGTTTAAATTCATTTTATTTACACATTATAATTTTTAATTCGGATCATTTATGACTAATTTGATAGGTTAAGTGGATGGATTTGTTTACCTTTTTATTTTAGTTTTTGAAATAAATTTTTACAAAAAAAAATTTTAAGTAAAAAATCTTAAATAAGCATTATTTATGTTTTAGTTCATTGGTCGAATTTTCATGTCGAATTGAAAAAAATATTAGTCGAAAATACTTTTTTTAATGTAAAAAAAATGACTCACTCGTTTAATCTGTCATTTATTTAGGATAATTGAACTCAACCTATTTAATCCAAAATTTAACAGATTTAATTTTAGAAAAAAAAAATTTGTCTATTTAAATGGAGATTAATCCATTAAATTTAATTAACCTATTTTAAGGATTCGAACGAAGAAGAACAAAAAGGAGAGAAGGCTTGAAAATGTCAAATTGGATTGAAGTTTCTCATTAGTTTCCAGACAATTTCATCAAAGAGGAAATCAGCTAAAAATATTTTTTACTTGTTAAAGTTCTTGGTTATGTCATATATATATATATAATTTAGAAGTTTTAAAATACATAATTTTCTTTGTGGACCCTTTGTCTGAGGCAAATGTTGACAGGATATATTTGACAATTGACTTGGTTTGGTCTTTTACCTCTAACAGTCTCTGCCTTATCAAAGACTTGGTCAATTATGAAAGAATTTTATATAGAACCCTACAAACAAGGTTTTGATGTTCAATTAATGAGCAATTAAAATAAGGATTTTTCATATGATCTTATTGATGTTAATTTTTTGGGAGTTACTTATATAAAGACGTTTAAAATTTTTTTTAAGGTATTTTTTAATAATTAAAATTTAATACGTATAATTAATTAATCCGTGTTATTTTTATCAAAATTAGGTCAGACAAATTAATTTGATCGAAAAATAGTAAATTAAATTTTGAATTGATCTAAATTAATAAGAGTATTTTAATCATTTTTTATAATAAAGATATTATAGTCATTTTTTATAAAAAAATATTAATTTAGTTCGGTTCAAGATTTAATTCACTATTTTTTAATCAAATTAATTTGTCTAACCTAATTTTGACAAAATTAACACAATTTAATTGATTATATGTATAAATTTTAATTACTAAAAAATATCTTTAAGAAAATATATTTTAAATGTTTTTACTTAAATTACTCCCTAATTTTTTACATGACCAATTCACAAAATCAATGTCACTTGTTATTATTTATTTTAAAGATAATATCCTATTAGATATAGGAATGAATATAAGAAATAGTTTAGAGAAAATACCAGGTGATATAAGATTAGAATATCTAAAATGAGAATAAAATATATGATGCATAATATGAGCATTCATTGCTCTCAGTGCACACAGGAAATTCTCAATCAGAAGTTAGAAGAAGCAATAAAAAGCACTTAGAATTCTTTAACTTATAGTCTTCTACATGACTATACCATTGAATACATACACACAAAGTAATAAGTGGAAGAACAATAAGGTTTTGGCATGGACCCTAACCAGTTTTGTTATTAATTTATTATATATAGTACAAATACAACAAGCTTCCCTTAGAGATGGATCACAATTATCATTCCAGCTATTATGTACATTAAAAATCAGCTATCAAATCAGTTATCTTAATAAATTATATATAAAAATATAAAATACTACACATTTAAAATACATGATAACTGATTTAGTGAGTAATCTTTTATACATCCGGAACCTTTTTTTTATCCTTGATCCTGTCTTTACTTCTTCCGGGGACTTTGCAATGATTTTGCAGCTCCCTCAAAGAAATCCAAAATATAAGCTTCTAAATCTTCAGCACTATATTTAACGTGCTTCTCACTAATCTGATTACCATGCCTCCCTACAAATTGTCTATAAGCTTGGACCACCTTCAAGGACAGCGCAATTCGCAGTTCTTCGCGAAGCTGAATATCTGGAATGTTCCAAGCTGTTTGGACCCTATAAAGATCCTCGAATGCAATGTAGAAGCTTCTTAACTTGTCTTTAAGAACATTCTTTGAGCCAACATTGCTAGTAGTTCCTTGCATTTGGATTCCATCATCTTTAAGAAAGGAAAGAATTGGACTCAAACTATGTCTCTGGTAATTCATTGCATGCTGCCTATACTTGGATTTGCGCTTTCGGATCCAATCGTCTCCGAAAATCGACCCAAGTTCATCAGATCCTTTAACCTTTCTAGCCATGTACTGGATGTTATTCACTAAGAAGAGGTGCTGCAAGGGAACATCTTTGTATAATTTGGATTTCTCATCAAGATTGAATTCTAAGATCGATGCCACGGACCGGAAGTGGCGCGCCATCTTTCCCTCCTCTGTTTCTTCTTTGTCCTTCAGAAGATGATTAAGCTTTTCGCCGTAGTCAGTTAAAGTTTCAAGATAGTTCATCACATATCTGGTTAATGGATGGATTCCTCCTCCAACAAAAGGAGTTGATGCACCGTCCGAGGCAATGGCATGCTCGAATTCAAGAAACGTGGCCTTCACGCAATCGCCTAATCCTGTTATTGCCTCGAGAAATTCGAACCTAACGGACGAACCGGCCTTGTCTTGATACAAATCGGTAACTTCCGGTACAAGGCTTGAAAGGACCTCATACATGTCAAGAATCTTGAACAATTTCTCAGGTTTGCGCGGGCCAATTGAAACGGCTCCGGCGAAATTCAGAAGCTGCAACATCAAAGACTTTGATGCATCAACAAAACAAACTTGACTTACCGGTTCGCCTTCCCCGAAAATCCGGTCAGCAAGCCACTTCTCGCTTGCAAGATAAACCCTAACAAAGATTCTGACTCCCCAAATCCACCGTTTGATCTTGGAATTCAGAGCAGTCCACTCCATTCTCAGGACATTCTCAATGCTTTGTTTTTCAATTTCAAGAATTGCCAAGCATTGTTCCAACGCTTCCCTTCGCGCCATGGTATAAGCATGGCAACATTCCTGGCGATAACCGGAAGCAAACATCAAACTAGCAATGCACCGAAGATGAAGAATCACATCTGGACTAACCGGATCGTTGATACTGTCTCTCCGGAACGATTCGACGGACTCATCACCGAACGACACCACTGAATTCTCATCAGAAAAGTCACCTTCACTTCTAAACGACACGTATTCAGGCTCAAAAGGCTGCGTGTTCTGGCTAAGCAAGTTCTTGAAGACTTGTTCGAGCTGAGACATAGCGGTTTGGAGAATGCTATAAGCTCTATGCAAAAGCTTATATTCTTTGTCCTCTTTGCTTAAAGTTGAGCTCTCTAACTTCTCAATCAACCGTCGCGTTTCGTCCGCGGCGTTCAAATACTCGCTCTGATCTTCCTCCCAGTTCATTATTACCTCCTCAATGGCGTTGAGCCTATCTTCTAGGTCTTTCTCCTTTGAACTCGCTATGCTAATTGAACGCAGCTGAGTTCCAAGATCTGCTAGAATCTTCTTCGCGTCGCCGGTGAGATTCTTCTTTGATCCTAATGCCCTCACAACGTGCCTCGCTGCGGCGATCAGGTTTTCCTCTCTTTCTAGCTCCGGAATCATAAGCTCAGATTCCTCAAAGGCCATGTTATACAATGAAAGAGAACGGAAACAAAACAGAACAGAACAGAATCCTTCACTACAATTAAGTTTTAGAAGGACTCACCAACCAAGAAGCCAATGTTACAATCACCATTAGAACAATGAGTAGGTACAAATTATTGCAAGAAAAAGAATAACCAACTATATTATGTTAAAGGTAGCAATGGAAAGAACTGTATGGAGTTTATTGACTTTTCACTATGAAGCACCGAGAAAGTATAACAATTATTGAGAAGAAAAACAGGACAATGGAGAAAGAAGAAAACTTTTGCTTTTTTGGTAAATAATAATAAGTGTCCATGGTTCAATTCGTGGCTGTGATTTGTGGATATGACAAAATATCAGATCAAACCCTACAAAAGTCTTGCAAGGTACTATTACTGATGTTTTGTTTCTGTGACTTGTTTTTATTATTTTGGAATTATTAGCTGCTTGACGCGGTTCAATGGGAAGATGTACTTTAATTCTGGAGTATCTTAAGTACGATACTGTTTGAAGATTGAACAGGTAAATGTTCATGCTTTTGACTTCTTCAGCTCTTGTCATTCTAAAATAAGTGTCCAAAATCAATGAATTGTTACACAAATCACATGTCACTCGGGTTTAAGGAAAAAGAAGGTCAAGTAAGACTAGATGATTTTAGAAATGAATTTAATTTTAATACATTGTGAGTGTAAAATCGTTATATATATGCATCTAATCATATAATGTTGTACTAATAAAAATAACTATTTTTTATATTGACTATTTGAATAATTATCTAAAAGAACAGTTATAATTATATAATTGTGTAAAATATTTTACATATTAGTACATTAAAATTAAATTCTTTAGGAATAGATATTTTCAATTTTTTTATTTCAGTTGATTTTATAAATTATTGAAAGTTTTCAATGGTTTATAAAGAGTTAAATTTAGGGGTTTTTTTTAATTAGTCACTAAAATAAATTTAAAATTTGGTCTGTAAAATAGTTATGTAAGAGATATTTTATTTTTGTCTTTTAAAAGTAATGTAAAAGATATAGCAGAGCAAAGATAAAAAACTTGCACCACTATATATCTTGATTTAGTCACTTAATATAATGTGACCTACATTCAGTCTTTACCATAATAATGATAAAATTTTTACTATAATTCAAAAGAATTACTATTACCAAGTCCCTAAAATTCTTCTTAATCCTATCAAGGATCACACATAGGGCGCGGAGCTAGAATAAAATTTAGGGAAGGGCAAAGTTTAATTTTTTAATATAAAGAGACTAAAATTAAAATTTTGAAGAACTAAACCAAAATTTACACGTAGCTTATAAGAAAAAGTTGAAATTTAGGGGGTTATTGCCCCCTTTTTATGTATGAGTGGTTCCGCCCCTATCACACAAGCTTGTTATCGAGTTTTCATCACTAAACTAACTTAATTTAGATTTTTCTGCCAAGTGCTCTCTCAACTTAGTAAAAAGAACTTCTAAAACTCATGACACAAAATAAAAAATATATCAAAAGAATTTGACTTATTCAATGACTTTTTCTCTAAGTATATTTCCTTTATTTTTTTCTCAATGACATTTACTAATGCCTCATATATTTATCTTTTTCATGAAACAAAGAAAGATAGAATAAAAAAGTAACATATTCAATAAAAAAAAAGATAAGTAATAGAAATGTTCTAAGAAAATCAGATTTGTGTTTTTACTCCTTGCTTTCTTTCTTTTGATAACCACACTGATAAGTTATATTAATTTAATCTTCATCCTTGATTTTTAACTTTGTCTCTAAGTTTTATATTTTTTCTTTCATTAGTTTGATTAAAAGAGCCATTTCCAGGGCTGGAAGTGAGTCAAGCCAGCTCATGAGCCAGCTCGAGCTCGACTCATTAATAGATCGATAAGCTGAACTCGTGAGCTGGTAAGCCGAGCTTGAGCTTGGAATTAAGCTCATAAAATAAATGAGTCGAGTTTAATTTATTGAAAGATAGAGAATATATAAAATTGATCTTTTTAAATATTTTTTAAAATATATAAGTTATAATTTATTAAGATAGAATTATAGATTATGTTTCTATTATTTGAGCCAGTTCGTGAGCTCGAGCCAGCTCGTGAGCTTTCAGTGAGTCGAGTTTGAGCTTAAAAAATAGGCTTAATTGTTAATGAGCCAAGTCGTGAGCCAAGTTCAATTTTCGTGAGTCGAGCTTGAGCTTGGTCTAGTTCGACTCAACTCGGCTCACTTCTAGCCCTAGCCATTTCTTCCTTTCTTGTAATATTGTTTGTCCGTTTTGGTTTAAATTTCTGCAATTTTTTCTTTATTATTTTGTTCAATATAAACGGCTGAAACGCTTGGCCTTTCTATCAATAACAACATTAATATGAGGCTGTACGAATAAAAGATTCATCAAATAATATTTAGACTTTTAAATTCAACTAATTATATGTTTGTTATCATAAAAAATAATACTATTATTTTCTAAACTCAACTACTATAATTTGATGATTTTTAATTTTCATATGGAGGGGAGAATGGAGTAGGACGCCAATATGTAGTGCATGCGTGCTTTATCAGGGTGTGGTATCAGGAGATCTGAAGGTGCGAGTTGAAGCTGCCCAATCAGACGGTCTGCTTTGAGAGTGACAACACGGACAGTCCGAGTTGTGCCATTCTCGCCACGTGTCGCACATGCCAAGTTCCCCAAAACGGTGCCCCTTAAATCCAACATACACCCTTCTTTTCATGCTTTTTTAACCCTAACGGATTCATTCATTGTATACCGTATCAGTAGGCTCTTCTAGGTACTTGGTCTATTTTTATTTCATCAAACTCGGCGAATCGAGTCTAGGGCTCTTTTTCTCTATGGCTGCTGCTTTGCATCTATTACCTGATACTCAGTGATGACTTGTCTCACTACTAGTTAGGAGAGAGAAAAACAATACCTGCTTCCGCACCACCTTACGTACTGGAGCCATCGAAATACATTTGACATGGAGTTGTGGTCAGACGCATGACCTCTCCTCAACCTCTGAGTTCTTCAGTAGATAGGCGTGACGAGGAATTGCCTAGAATATAATATATAAATTGGCACCGGTTTTTATACCGTATCAGTTTATCTGCGATCCTTTTCTGTTGTAGATTTCATCTTAGTTCTACAATTCATCTTGTTTGATCGTGGTTGCTTTGCACTGTTGTTCTTGTTAGTTATAAATCTTTTTGTTTCTAAGATGGAGCTATTTTACTTTGAGGCCTAGGCACGTATTGTAAGGGAAAAACAAATATTATGTGATATATACTTGATTAACCATGCATCAGGCTGAGATTTGCTTGTTTACTTCTTGTTGATTTACTCAAGTTGCTTCTTATTGTTGTTATGTTGTTTACTATTTATAGTTCAATCTTCAAACTTAGAGGATGTCCTTAACAATTAACATAGAAAGTTCTTCCTTTTGTTTTTAATCCTGGTTTAAGGTTGCTGTCTTATAGGCTTGTACTACAATGATTCTATAGTTTTGATAAAGTGAACCAATCATTTTGTTTTTAAACGGTGTTTATTTGCTGAAACTTTTTATGATTCTAATTTTGAAAATAATGTAAAAATTGAGACCCAAATGTATTCCTAATTTGAAGATTGAAAATCGAAAATACCTAACATTGAAAGGCACATGTTTATTTTAGTTAAACATTCATATAATTATTTAATAGTCATTTTTTCATGAATATACAATCTCATTTGGTATTAATTGTTTGTGTTATAACTTAATTTTTGATTTCAGATTCTTTGTTTGCTGAACAATGTTTTGCTATTTTGCTAGAGAACATTAAAATATAGCTGCTTTGTTGGAAAAATTAATGAAAGCAACTTTATTCTTTTTGTTGTGTTGAACTTTTCATGCTTTTTGATTGTTGTGTTATAACTTCTTTTATTGTTGAATTTTTTGTATAAAAATTTTTATTAGTTATTATGTTGTATAATTTTATTTATGACTTTGTGTTTGTGAAATTAAATTTCTTATTTTGTTGTATATGTTTTTGTTGAAAATAATATAAGACAGAGTTTTAGTACAAATAACTAGAATAGAATATTTTTTTTTAATTGAAAAATTGAACAAACTAAATCAAACCAAACTTATTTTAATTGATTTAGTTTAGTTCGGATAGTCTCAATAAAAAAATCGAATCAAACCGAATCAAATTATTAATATAGAATTGAATTGAATAATTTTTTTAAAAAAATCGAACCAAACTGCACTATAAACACTCTAACCGCATTTAAAATTTCCGTTCTTTCTTTCTCCTCATAAATGGTGAACATACAAATTTCTTTCTTTTATTTTCTCAAAACTCCTCCTGTCCTATATAGATAATAAGAATGGTTCTGGTGTTGATATATGATAGTAAAAATAGTTGTGGTGTTGAAAACGATAGGGTGGTAGAAGAAGGGAAAAAAAAAAGAAAAAAGAGGAGGATAAGAGGAGGTGGATATTTTTAGAATTTTATAATTAAGTTAGAATAGTTAGATAATTTGAGTAAGTCAAATTATTAGTTAACTGTTGATTAACAGTGTGAAAAGAGAAATTAGATCAATGGGTTAATTTGGGGGCAAATTTCATTAATTGAAAATTTGAAGCACCATTCAAGGTTCATATATAATTATTTTTATATAAAATTAATAATTAAATTTTTTTAAAATATTTAATAAATAAATTTAATTTTAATGTATTGTTAATGTAATATAATTTTATATGTGTATTTGTGTAAATAGTCATTTAAAAAAATAAATTTGATTATACAATTATATAAAATGCTTTACACTGTTAGTGCATCAAAATTAAATTTTTAATAAATTTAATAATAATTTTAATTATTAATTTATGTTAATATAATTGTACGTGAGTTCTGCTTTTATTTAACGGATAAAACTTGAAAAATCATTTAACTATTTACTAAAACAATAATTCTAAAATGAAGAGATTTTTGTATTGAGAAAATAAAAAGAAGTGTATTCTACTTTAAGTAAATATAAAAAGAATTTTCATCTCTTTGCCAGTTTTCCTGTTCACTGTAGCCTGCGCTTTACTCAAATACTATTTAAAAAAAAAAAAAAGCAAGGAGAATCAATTTTGTTTGAAGATAATCGTTTATTTTTTTAGATATTAATAAAATTTGAGTATAACACTCTGTTATTAAATTTTATAATATTTTATAAAAAATTAGTTAAAATTAATATTATTGATATTTTATATTTGTTTAGATGTTATTATTTTGATAAAAAAAGATTTTTTGATAATTTTTTTATTTTTTAACATGTTTAGCAAATTTCTAGTAGTAAAAATAAAAGTATTAAAAAATATCTTTTTTGAGAAGCCGTAATTTACATCTTTTTTTAAAAGATTTTTTCTCTTAAAAAAAGATGTTTTTTATGTAATAAATAAACAAAAAAATATTTTATATTGTTATACTCAAATATAATTGATAGATAAAAAATCTTTTTGCATGAGATACCCAAATATAAAATTGCTTTTACTTTTTCATAAGATCTTTTAAAAAAAAAAGATAACTCAAAAAAAAATTTTCTTAAAAGTTCACCCAAACAAACTCTTTATTTGATAAGAAAATTGATTATTTCAATTTTTTTTTCAATTGTATAATAAAGTATAATTTTTTACTTATAAAAAATATTAAATAATAAAAAATCATATTTTACTAAATAATTAAAAAAAAAGTTGAGAAGATCACCCCAAACATTTGGTGGTGGTCGTTGTATCCATCTCCAACGGAGTTGTATCCATCTCCAACGGCCTTCATTGTGTTTGAATATATAACACCTATTCTAATTCTATATATTTCTATCACTGCTTGCCACATACAATTCGACCGTTGTATTTCCCAATCTCTTTTTTTTTCTTTCTTCTAAACATTCACCCACCTTACTTAATCTTCCACCACTTTCATCACCATCACATTCTCAAGTGCCCTACTCATGGAAAACATGATGAAAACGCCTCCAAAAGTTCCAATTCAAGCAAAACCACTCCAACCTGAACCTCAACCTGATTGCAAAACACCAACAACTCCACTAAGCTCCTTTAACCAATTGCGTAAACCTGTCACCCCAGATCGCCTTAGAGTCCCCAAGGCATTCAAGTACCCAGAAAGGTATGTATATGCATAAATAAATAACATTTATACTTTTTTTTTGTTATATGGTGTAACGGTTAGTGACACTATACTAGTTCAAAATTTTCCTAATATGCGTTTTGTTGTTATATATATTTATTAAGGTATACAAGCCCAACAGATTTGATGGTATCCCCTGTGACCAAAGGGCTTCTTGCCAGAACCAAAAGGGGTGGTGCACTATTACCACCACCTTCTAAAACTGAAACTAAGGTAGTGCATCACAATTAAACCTATATTTATAATTTAGAACATGTTTACTTTTAATTTGGGTGATTATTGTATTCAAGTGGATCCATAAAAAAACATAGATAATTAATTGGTACAATTATTGCAGATCCCAGACACGTCTTTGCAGGATGCGAGTCCTTTACAAAACAACGTGCCAATGCTGATTGAAGAGAAGCTCAAATAAAACCTGAAGAATTCAATCATGTTTGAAGATTTTGTAATACGCTACTACCAAAGAAAGAACTATATGTTCTGTGATAATCTCATCTCATTTTATATCTATTAGTCTCAAAAAATGCTATGATAGAGAATCATACTGCAAAAGTAGTTTGGAAAGTTAACTAAATATCAGTGACAATTGGGGAAGAAGATGCTCTTTTGATTTTCTTCCCCAAAAGTAGTTTCACAAGTTTTGTTCATTCTTATAATCTAATCAATGCATTTAGCCATTTAATTACTTTTAATAACGAATCAATTACGTAGGTCTTATAAAGTTATTTAGAGCATTATTTTTTATAAACTTTCATTAAATAAATGGCAGTTCCTAAAATCTTTTGTGCTACTAAACAACTTTTCTAGATTAATTATGTAATTCTTTGGAGTAATTAAATTAAATGAGAACAATACTAATCAAAACAAAATTTCACAAGAGTATTAGACTATATTTATAGAATAATCAATTAGTTAGGAGTGTATGGTGCCGTCTGTGGTGCCTAGTTACAATTGGTGACTAGCGTGGCTATCCTAAGTTAGTCTGTAATCAAGCGATATGTGGCGGGTTGAATAAAAATGTTGACTGCATGAGTTTAAGCTTGGGAAGCGGTAACTATGCTAATGACACGGTAATTATGAGCGGTTTCACTCATTTTGTTTGAAAAATTTGGGCCCAAACAGATACCACAAGAAAACAACCATCATAAATAGCAAGCCCAATAATATTATGAAAAAAAAAACCAATTTCCTAAACTCAATGATACCCGCACACACTCATCTTTAACCTCTCAAAGCCAAGACTAAAAACAAATGCCAAACTTGAAACCACCTGCAACTCCAACATCCTATTACCTGGAATGCTACCAGACATCGCAAAACTCCATGGACACAAACCAAGAACACCAGATATCAACTAACGCCCTTCGTATACCATCCAATCTAACCAACTTCACCTTCTTCCTCCTTATACAAAGAATGATCATCACATCATTGGGTTCCACAACAATCACTGTCGATGACAAAACCCTCACTCCACTCGAAAGATAACTACTGTTCTTCTTCCTCCGCTACATACAGATTGCATCGCCAGAGGTTAACTTGGGACCTAGCTATCACCGGCAGTCAAAACAACCACCTATTCTCTCCAGAAATTGATTCACCCTACTGACAATCATACTCTTAATATATACATCATGATTTTTTTCACAAAATTCCTGGGGTAAACGAAACATAAGTTACCGCATTTAATATGCTAATCAAACGTTAATGATACACTCTCACAATCCAAGTGTCATCATCCTATTGCATGGTCAATATGTAGTCATTTGTAGCCATCACTGATATAGCCACCAGAGATGCAATATGTATTCTCAGAGTACATAGAATTATAGAAGTACATTATACATATGCATATACGTGTTTATAAGAGAAGGAAAGATAACTAACTATCATTTAATTGTTATTATTAACTAAATGATCATTTTATAAATATAGTCTAATAAAGACGGTAATGTTAAGAAGAAGAAAAAAAATTGTCTTATTTAATATTTATTAATTATTAATACAATTAATAAATGCGTTACAAAATTTTCAAGTAACTGAGAAAACAGAGAGAGTATTGTGTTTTTGATATTTGAGGAGAATGATTTTACACTATCTCTCTGTTCACTCCAAACGAACCTCGTACCATTGAACTGAGCCAATATCTCCATGAATCTGAAGTTCACAAACAGATCTTATTAAAAATGAAACAGCATCATCGATGTTCTCGTATCGCGCCAGATCAGGAGGAAGAGACTTGCCAGGCCAATTTTCAAGCCACCCTTTCAACTTGACCTTAAGTTCTTCCTCAGAAACAAACTTCTCTTCCTGCCCTGGTTCTAACAGCACATAAGTTTCAGTCCTCTCATTCGCCCTTCTTCGCCGCAGCCCAAAAACCTTATAGGAATTTTATTTTTAGTTTGTTATAAATTTACTTGAACAGCTGTGAATATGAAATCTTAGTATATTTATACCTTTGTAATACTTCTGCAATCACTTGGAACTTGAGGCATTTTGTGATGGATTGAAGTACCATCAAAACATGTAGTTAGGCCTGGTAAAGTTGTATGCATTATTGGATTTGGAATGAGGCATTTTGTTGTGGCTGCTAAAGAGAAAGAAACAAAAAATAATACATAATGGATTCAAAAATGTACATAATATAAAAACAAAGATCAACGCTAATAAAGACCAAAATACATAAGAGCATAACTTACAAGTTAAGGTGTGGACTCTAACATTGAAGAGCTGAGACTGCAAAACTCCTACCATAGCAACTATTTTGATCTAAGCTTCATTCATAGTTTTTGGTTATCATCCTTTTTCTGATATAGATGATGATAAACATAGGAACATTTACAATCACAAAATCTATCTATGGATAACTTCTTTTGTTATGCTTCTCTAAATTACCCTCCATTCTTAACATATCTTCAGCATTGTCCTTTTCTACACCTTGTCCTCTTCTCAAAGTTTCAGAACGTGATATTGCATTCAACAAACTAGTCCTAAAAAAAGAGTCAAAATTTTTATATTTTTTTTAAATGTTTGACAAATTAGTTTCTAGTAAAATAGAAACATAAATTATTTTTTAACTTAAAAAAAATAATATATTAATCCTTAGTTTTTATATTCAAAAAAAAAATAATTAATTAAAATAAAATTAATATATTCACTTTATTCCAACAATCTTTTAAATTTTACTTTTTTTAGGGTTGGCAATACTAACTTTATCCTTGTTTTTTAATTTTAACATGAATCTCATTGTGTTTTTGTTGTTTTTAATTTTAATATAGACTTAATTTATCTTTTTTATTTTATTAGTATATTTATAAGATATAAAATATAAAATAATTAAATATTATATTTGATTAAAAAATTAATTTGTTATGAATAAAATTAAAATAAAATCTAAATTCTACCCGATCCGATATCATAAGTCCTACTAGTCCTTTTCTAGAGGGAATGCAAATGACATAGTTCTAGAGAAAAAACACACACTTGAATTGGTAGAAATGAACTGAATCTAGACTATGTTTAGTATTCTTCTCACTGGTGACAAATCTTTGACATTATACCTTGCCTATTTTTGGCTTTTCCTAATGCAAGTTTTAAGTGGTGGCATAATGACGTGGCTGATGGTTCACCATACTCGTCATTGCTTTAGGTGACGATCCATATCTATATGGATAGATTTAAAAGCAATTAAAATCATGGAAAGTTAATCAATTATTATAATATATATCATAACTTATTTTTGTTATTTTTATTTTTATTTGTATAAAGAGGCTGTGAGAGTGACCCAATTTAGTAAATTGACAATCACATTGCTATATAAGTGTATAAGATCCCGGGAACCTCTCTCTGACTATTTTTATCATTTGACCACTTTAGTCTTTTCTGCGTTTTCTTCATTAACAGAACGTTATCCCCAAAACCCAGTTTTTAAACCTTAATTAACCTTTGGAACCGTTTCTTGTTTGACCTTCTCTCAATCACTTTTCATGCTTAATTTTTCATTATTGTCATTTTCCATCTTCTTCTAATTTGGGGGCCCAAAAAAGGTTAATCTCTTTTCTGGGTCCTTGCAATTCACCTTCATGTTGAATTGATTTGAACGAATCAATTATAATTTGAAGCTGCAAGGTTAAAAGATTCAATTATGAATATTTGAGTAAGCTTCATAGCATTATACCTTAGTTTTTTTTTTATTTGGTGTTTAATTTTTACAATAAGATAATTGCTTACATGTTTGCTTTTTTATTTTATTTTCATTTTTTCAATGTAAGATAAAATGTTACATGTCAATGATAATTCAATTTAATTTCTGATTGCAGAAGGATGTCTAATATCTTGCAGCTCTTATATATGTGCCTGTATGTATAAAAAAAAAAAAGAAATTAGAACAAAAGATACACACAATTTCATTGTTGTGCCTCCTCAAAAGAACTCAAAAACCTTGGTAACTCTTTTTTGTTACAAATGTATATATGTTACATTTTACAAGAATTGCTTTATTCTCTTCAATAGCATCTAACATTGCTACTTATGTTGCTTTTGTAGAGTTCTCAAATGGATAACAAAGGAAGTAGCAAGAAACTTAAAGTGCAAGTTAACCTAAAGGGAGACGACAGCGACGTGGATTCTATTAAGAGATATTCTGTCTCTTCTCTATCGTCAGAATCATCATTAGAATCGTCATTAGATTCTGACGATAGAGAAGAGCCGGGAAATAGAAATAGTTTCGAACATAGTTATGATCTACATGTATATGATTCTCCTGTATGGAGCTACACGGGTGTTTCAACTACACATTCTCCATCTCATTACACAATGGAAAGCGGTTATGATCCTAACAGAATTCCAGTATCTGTGTTTGGTAAATCAAATCCTAATGATCAATGGAGTGTTGCATCAAATGAATCTTTGTTTAGTATCCGATTAGGGAATGGGAGTTTCATAACTAGGGACATTTCTTTTGCAATGAACAATAATAATAACAAATCCGGGGAACTTTACAATGTTTCCATGCCATTGCCAACTGTTCAGGAAGTGAGTTATGAAGAAAACAACAACAGACACTCCGTCTCGTCGGATTCGTCGGACGGAAGTGTGGTTCTTGATTTGGAAAAGCATGAACATAAAAATGATGAGGAATCAAGAAAAGTTGAGACAAAAGTATTGGACAAAACAACAATGGATCATCATAATAAAGAAGCAAATAATGTCCCTATTGTGTGTTACAGATCCATGGAGAGCGGTCGTTCGTTTCAGTTTCCGATGTAAGAAACACTTTCATCATATCTTCTTTTATTATATTGGTGAAAATACACGTGAAGTTGATAGTTAAGAGACGTTAAATGATTTGACTGATTTGACTAATTTTTCATCTAACGGTTCTCAATTATCAACTTTACGTGAAATTGACTGCATCTGAGTCTCCACCTATTATATTATGTGTTCTTATGCATAATCTCTTGAGTATATAATATATACGGGGTTTAGAAAATTTTTTCCAATAAAACACATTATTGAAAGGAAAGGTTAATTGCATTTTTCTCTATGAATGCTATGCCATGTAGTAATAGTATAGCCATGATAATGAGTAGGGTAAGATACGAGTTAAGTTCAATCCGCAAGTACAAATAATACTGCCAGCTCTAAGTAATACAACATAATTCCAGTATGGATGATCAATGTCAATCATTTATACTATTTATATTCATAGCTTAAAGTTTAATATCTTATTATAAGAATTAATCCATCACTAGTTATAGCACAAATGATTAAATGTGCAAGTCTATTTATTTGACAATTCATGGTGTTACCTGTATCTTCTCAAGGTTAAATTTTGGACAATATTTTTTAGCAGTTTGAAATTATTTCAGTTTCATTTATATTTTTGTTTAAATTATATTCTTCAAAGAAATTCTAAACATTACAAAAAGGATAAAAAATTTCCTACTATTAAGCATAGCTTTCTTTTCCTGATTTCTTTTAGATTAACAAATAATGGAAAAAGAATAAGTTCTTCAACAGTAGAATCAGAAATGCATGAAAAAACTGAAAACCAACAACAGCAGCCAGAGAAATCATCGTCGCCGCCGCCTCCTCCTCCTCCAAAAGCTAAAAAGGCATCAAAACAAGGTGGAAGATATTGCTGTTTTTGCTTCTCATGTTTCTGACAGATGATAAGTCTTCAAAATGATGTTGAAACAGAAAAACATTAAATGACTCTGCCCCTGTTTAAGAGTGCAAATGCAATGCTTGATTTTGATGGTAAGTGTCTTAAAACAACAGCAATAAGAGATTAAGATTGAGAAAAGATAGAAAAAAAAATGATTGTTTGGGAGGTAGAAAATTGAACAAATTTTGTACTAAACAAAAGTATTTGGTCTATTTCTTTGTTTGTATTATGAATCTAGAAACTACGATTGAGACAAAAAAAAAAAAAATTGTATCTCCAATGTTTCGCCTCTGAACAAGTTTTTGAAGAGGCAGAAAATTGAACAAGTTTTGTATCAAAACAAAAATATTTTGTTTGCTTCTCTTCTCAGTCTTTCTATTATCAGAATCTCTGTATTTATGTTTTAACACACTTACCAAGATTTCAAAATGATGGAGGATGAAGATCAAGGAAGAGAATCTGATTATCCTGCCAAGCTTTACATTTTTTTCCTCCCACTTTCCTTAGATTTTGTTTGGTGGGAGAGAATGTGATCAAAGAAATAGTATATATAATATATTAGTGTGTTTTTTTCTTTATTTTTTTTGTGTGTCCATGAATCATGAATGTCTATACTTGTAGAGTTGTAGTAATAGTTTACATGATTGTTACATGAATTTTCTATCCAAATAGGATTAGGATGGAAATTGATCAATTGCTATTATTAAGTTAATTTCGGATTTAGATATTGTAATACGATTTAGTCATTATTGTTATTCTTTTTCTTATTTTCGGGTGTAGCGTAGGATTGGTCTAGCAGTGAGAGATTTTAACTAAGAAAATTGCTATACTCCATAGTCCATACGTCTATTAGAAGCTCAGAAATATTCACATTCAATTTTGTTTTAGGCATAAAAATTATACTTTCTTTTATATTAAATTGTATTTTTTAATTTTTAGGCTAAATTTATAAGTTTATGTCATCCACTTTAGTGATTACTTTACTGGCCTTTCTCTCTTAATTAATGGTTTTCTCTTCGTGATTCTTTTTTATCTTAAATATTATTATCATTTAATTTTCTCTTTTCTAAAATTCTTTTAGATAAATATATTTAATCATAATTCACTTAAATTTTAATATTAATAATTAATTAATATTTATGTTAATATTTTATCAAGTTTTCAAATTAAAATTTTAATCGAAATTTCTTACTTAAATTTGGAATGTATTTGTTAAAATAAAAAGTTAGACTATGATGCACGGACACGGGACACACCGACACACAAATTTTAAAATTTTATAAGACACGCATACATATAAAATATAAAGTATTTTTTAGATAAA
>NC_029781.3:99520043-99520955 GCF_000817695.3 Arachis duranensis
TTATCTTTTATTAATATTAAAATATAAATTAATTTTTTAATTATTTTTAATTATCTTATTTTAATTATATCAAGTGTTTAAAATATCTTTTGTTTTAATAAATAATAATATATACTATATCTAAATTTATTTTATGTTAAAAATAAGATTGAACACATTGACACGTGATGATATTTAGATGTGTTTAAATGTGTCCAGTAAAAATTTTTTATTTTATATTAAGACACGTTTTGGACACAGCAGACACACGTGTCGAACAAGTGTCGATGAGTGTTGTATCTAAAATATGTCCGATACGCGAACACGACAATTTAGCAAAGTGTCTGTACTTTATAGAAAAAAGATTTTAATAGTAACAATTTTAATATTGCCGGTAGGGCAGATGATAGTTAAATTTTAAAAAATAATAAAAAAATCTAGTAAAATAGTAATCGATGTGAATAAGATAAAATTATAAATTTAGTTAAAAATTACAATTTAACATAAAAAAAATAGTAAAAAATTTATTTATCTTAATCAACTTGGTTAATCGAGTAATTAGCTCACTTATTTATTTAAATAAATATCAGAGTTCAAATAATAGTTATCAAACTCAGTTTGATCTGGTCAGTTGAACCGAAAACCTAATCATTAACTGAGATTATATTGAACCATCATTTAAATCGGTCACGCAATTAACCTATTGAAATTTGGTCAAATCTAATAACCGATCAAAACTGGATGAATTAACCTAGTCAAACTTGGTAAAATCTGGTCAAACTAAAAAAATTGTTATTTACCATACATGATATTTTGCTATCTAATATATTACATAAATAAATTATATTTACAAATTTAAAAGAAATTTTTTTATTAAGTACAACATATTTTCTGTTTCCATGACTACTATCTTTATTTTATTTTATAAATACT
>NC_029781.3:99522579-99583211 GCF_000817695.3 Arachis duranensis
TAAATTTATGGATAGGAACCTAGTAACCACCCTCCGTTTGAAATTTAAAATATCTCAACCACCCTATCTCTAATTGTATATAAATAGGAGAGCACCCATAGGTAGAAAATCACTCCTATCAAATACTAATCCTCTCCCTTCTCTCTCTACAAAGAAATAATATTCTGTGGGCAAACACAAGAGGCAAGCTCGAAGAAATGTTAGGAAAAAGATTAGGGAATTATGCCTTTCTTACTTATGTTGGCATGTAGTATACTCTAGTTTATTTCTTTCCATCCATGCATGATTACTATCTTTTCATGTGTTACATGGCATTAAGTACCTTGTTATCATCCCTTATCCATATTGATCATGTTTATCTATTTTTTTATTCATGACCTCTTGATTCATTAGTATATACCTTTTTATCATGTTTGATTTAATTATCTGATATACCCTAATTTTACCATGTGCACTTACATGACTTTTCATATCATTATATTATTAACGTTTCTTTAATGTTGAGAGTACATATCTTTTTACCATGTTTAATTATTTAATATACCCTAATTTTTACTACGTGCATTTACATGACTTTTTCATATTATTATATTATTTATGTTCCTTTAATGTTGAGAGTACATGCCCTTTATAACGTTTTATTTAATTATTTAACATGTTCTAATTTTACTATGTGCCCTTACATGACTTTTGATACCGTTATATTATTATTATCCCTTTAATGTTGAGAGTATATGCTCCTTTTTGTGTCTTGTTCAAGGTATCCTATTCTATTATGTGTAACTAAATGACCTCTTATATCATTATGTTATTATTGCTCCTTTAATTTAAAGATCAAGGGTACATGCTTCTTATGATATCTAATCCAAGTATTTCAAATACCCCCATTTTATTACATGAAATTATATTGACTTTTATACCATTAGATTAATATTAATATTTCTTTGAGTTAAAGAGTACATGGTCTCTTATAACTATTTTATTCAACTATTTTAAATTATTGTATTTTTTTATAATGTACATTTATTTTATATTATTAATAGCCCTCTAGGGACAAGAGTACCTACTTTCTTATAAAGTCTTATTCAATATGCTTATTTTATCATGGTATATGTCTCTCCTCTTGCATGATATATTCTTGTATATGCCTAAATAACCATACTTGTTAATTAAACTGAGGGAATGATCCTTCAGTAAAGGAAGGTGACCCCCAAAGACAAGATAATCGAGATGATCCTTCGATAAGGGAAGGTGATCGAATCGAGATGATCCATCGCCAAGGGAAGGTGATCGGCAAACTTGTGGGAACCTTCGGTAAGGGAAGGAGACTCCCATCAATTTTATAATAATATATCTTGGTTGCCATGACTTCCTTCTTGTGTATGTCTAAATAACCTTGATTGTAAATTGAACTGAGGGAATGATCCTTCGGTAAGGGGAGGTGACCCCAAAGACAAGATATCGAAATGATCCCTCGGTAAGGGAGGGTGATCGATCGAGATGATCCTTCGGTAAGAGAAGGTGATCGCCAAGACATTCGAGATAAGAACCTTCGGTAAGAGAAGGGGACTTTCATTTATACCGGTTTGAGCTCAATACCTTCCATAAAAGTTAAAAGTTAAGAAAGAAGAAAGCATGAATGAAAGTTTGATTTTTAATTTCTTTTCAGATTTATGTATGATTATGTTGATACTACTTAGGATGTTATCCTTCTATTTTTCCTGTATGCTTTCTCTTCTTGCACACATGTTCTACAAGAAAGATGCATATTACATGCCATATCATACGCCTCTTTTTAAAAATCCTGCACGTGGGTTGGAGATGGATATGGAGGTGTTGCATAGCACTCCTACTGAGACGTTAGGTTCTCACTCCCTTTTTTTTTTCCCATACTATCTCCAGAGAAACATGGCACAACGGAATCGGATCTTCATTGCGCGAAAAAGTGTTGGAGAAAGATTGCTAGTACCTTGATTTGCGAAGAACTAAAAGGTTCGGGCCAAGGATAGGACATGACACAAAGATGGAAATTTCTTCGATGAAATTAGTTAGGATGCATTAGTTTCTTTTTCGTCATAGTTACCTTTAAGTACTATCCTCTTTAGGACCGTATTCATGGGAATTCGTTTATGTTTGCTTGAACCTCTTTGAGTTTTGTTCAATTTCATCCTTTTAGTACTACTCGATTTCCACGCAAAGTTTCGCGCGTGTTTTCCTTTTCTTCTTACCTAACGATTTAGTTATTTGCTTTTTCATATTAAGTGTGACACCCTACTTAAAGGCCTTTAAAGGTAGAATATTAACTTAGGGTGTTACAACCAACAATAATATATATCTTTGGGCCAACGCTTCTTGTTGCCTTAGTTTTGAGAATTCCTGTTGCCTCAATTTTCTTAATTAATTCTTATCACCAATGAGAAAAAAAAATTGTGTGGAGGGGCTTTAATTTCTTCACATTTAATTTTGCATGTGTGAAATGGCTTTTAAGTTTTGACAACAAAACCCCACAAATGAGAATTAACAAGCAATGAACAATGAAACCAGCAATAAACAAGCAATAACCAGCAATAAATAAAATAGAACAAAATTTGATAATCTGAACAAGCAATGAACAAAATCAGCAATAAACAAGCAATCACCAACAATAAACAAGCAATGAACCAGCAATAAACCAAACAGAACAAAACTTGATAATCTGAACAAGCAATGAACAAAACCAACAATAAACAAGCAATGAACCAGCAATAAATCAGCAATAAACAAGCAATAAACTGAACAAAACCTGATAATTTAGAAAATTAAATCAAGGACAGAAACCAGCAACTAAAGTTTAAATCAATAACCAGCAATAAACAATAAACTGATAACCCTAAACTGAACAATAAATCAGCAAGACCAAAATTACCAACAATAGACTGAATACATGGTAAACACTAAACAACAATACCAACAATAACCCTAATCTGAATAAACTGAACAATAACCTCAAGCAGCAATACCAACAAGGCAACAATACATCAGTAAAGTTTACCTGAATAGATGGCTCGGGCTCCATATGCACTTGAATCGGTGGCTGGGTGGGAGACTTTCTGGGTGGAGGAGGCGAGGTCGGAGACTCGGAGGTGGTGAGGTGACCCTACAGAACCCAGAAACGCTGCTGGGTGGAGGCTTTCTGGGTGGAGGCGGCGAGGTCGGAGGTAGTGAGGTGACCCTACAGAACCCAGAAACGCTGCTGGGTGGAGGCTTTCTGGGTGGAGGTGGCGAGGTCGGAGGTGGTGAGTAGGGGTCCTGTGTTGATCGTCGCCCGTGGCTGTGCTACCCTGTGGCTTTTGGGTCAGTGGGTGACTGGGTCTTCGACTTCGTCTTTGCAGTGGGTGGGTGGCTCAGGCTGGCTTCGACTTCAAGTTTCAAGGAGTGAAGGAGGTGAGATTTGGAGGAAGAGGAAGGCTTCGAGTATCAAGGAGGTGGGTGGCTCAGGCTGGTTCCGTGGGGGGTCTGGCTGTCTGGGTGAGTGGGCGAGATGTGGTGGCTCCGATCTGGGATTTGGGCGGGGTTAGGTTTCCATGGGGGGAGGGACTCGCGCAGCATGGCAGCAGTAAGGTAAGGTAAGGTAAGTAGGTACTAGGTAACGCATTTGGGGGGTGTGGTAGTTTTAATTTTTTTGATTTTTAGGGTTTTGGGAAGAACCGGTTCGGTTCGGGTTTTGGTGGCAAGAACCGAAAACCGAACCGAACCGCAGAAAAACAGCAAAACATCACTTTTTTCGATTTTTCGGTTTTCGGTTTTCGATTTTTTCGATTCGGTCCATCGGTTTAGTTCGGTCTGGATCGGTTTTGAACACCCCTATTCGTAGGTATTCAATTCGGTCAACCAACCATTTTTAACCGTTGATCTGAATTATAAAAAATATATATAATATATATTAATTAAAATCAACGGTTAAAATAACTGGTGCACCGATACTCTCCGGTGTACTTGAAATATTTCATATATATATTATATTCTTATCTAAAAATATATTTTTTAAATAAATGTTAAAATAAAGACATCTCATTAAATATAAAAAATCTTTAATCACACAAAAAATTATTAATTAATAATTTAATACGATTTTTTTACATAAAAATCAGTTATATTTTAAATTACCATCAAAGTTATAAATTATATTTTTAGGAATTATGTGTGAATATTATAACTGAAAATAATATTCTTCTTAAACATTTGTTTGTTTAGGATTAAGAATATTTCTTATAATATTTTTATGAATTCTAAAAAATATGGTAAAAAGTTATTTGATTTATAATCAATACATCTTCTGAAATATATGCAGTAATTATCAAAATAACTATAAAATACATTTAATATATATATATATATATATTAGAATTATATTATATTGATATATTCATTTCCCAAAGTGAAGAAATCAATCTTCCAGATTCTCTTACTCTGTCTCTCTCACAGTGCGCTTTCGGTTTCTTATTTTCTTCTCTCTTTTACGGAGTTCCTTCGCGTTAACAACAACAAGAACAACAATAATAACTGCACGAGAATATAATAAACAAAATAAGATATAATTATACAAAAACTCAACGCTCAGGCGTATTACTCAATTATATATGTTGTGATAAGATTGCATGAGGTGATCAATACTTATTTTTTATAACATTTAAATTATTAAAAGTGATTGTATTTAATAAAATTTTAAAAGAATATCTTTTATATGTGTATAAATAGCAGTAGAATTTAAGGTATATGACATACACAGGATTGAAAAATAAATATCTCACACTAAAAAAATTTATAGATTTGTGAAATTTTTTTTAAAAAAGGTATAATTATAAAAAAGCAGTGATACTTTCTCAAGTTCGATATGAGTGGAAGTGGACGCACTTACATATCCAAGATTTTAAATCCATAAATAAATATAATTCAACAATTTTTCGAATTACCTCACGAATGCCAAGATTTTAAATCCATAAATGAATATAATTCAACAATGTTCCGAATTACCTCACGAATGAAATTATGTGAAAAAAAAGATAACTGATAATGATATGTTAGAGAAAACTTTTTCGACTTTCCATTCTCGAATGTGCTCCTGCAGCAGCAGTATCGAGAAAAAAACTTGAAAAATATTCTGAGCTAATTTCCTACCTTCTTGTTGCTGAACGCAACAATGAATTGCTTTTAAAAAATCATGAAACGCGTTCAGCTGGCGTCGCCCCATTTCCTGAAGTAAATGCGGTAAATCACTACCCCACAAGAGGTAAATGACAAGGTTTTGGTAATAAAAAATTATGGAAAAAAGAAAAATTATGTTCATAAGAAATGATCTCACCAGAAGTAGGATAAAGAAAGAAATAATGCGCAAAATAAATCAACAGAGAAAAAATATTTCCGTTGTGGTCGAAAAGGTCATTGGTCACGTATCTATCGTACCCCGAGGCACCTAGTTGATCTTTATCAAGCATCCTTGAAAAAAGGATGACAAAGGAAAGGAGACAAATTTCGTTTCAAATGATGTTGTTGAAAATTACGCCACTCATTATGAAGTATCTGATTTCTTTGAGGATCCTGAAGAAAATATTGGTCATTTAATCAATGACGAAAAATTTTAATATGTGGATTTGTTAAGTACTCATGTCAATAAATAATGTAAGAAACTTCTTGTTAAGTTTTAGAGTATTTACCCATTTTGATCCTCGAAAAATTTCAGACCAGACACTTTAGTCCCCAACTAAAATTAATTACTCAATTAGTCCCTAACAATTAACTCCGTCAGTCATTTAGGTTCTTTACTCTGTCAACTCTAACGAAAGACAAAATAGTCCCTAGCAACTCTAACCGGGGATAAAATGGTCCCTGACCTCCTTTGTTCGGAAACGACATTGTTTTCCTCCAATTTCCATCATATCTCGTATAACACTAACAATTTAACACTGTAACTTCAAGCTACACAATGCACACTCTGCAACTTCAATGTTCATAAGAAGAAAAATTCTCAACTTGTTCTCAACCAATTAATACTCAAGAAACTAATGACTATATTTCTCAAAGTATGTACTTGTTGTCTTCGATGGATCCCATGAATTTAGACAGCAAGTCTAATTTGTTAAGACCCGTTGTCGTCGTCACCATCTCCTTCCTCTTGTGTCCTATCATCTCCATGATCACATTGTCCACCACTTCGATCGCTTTTATTAGCTTCTTTTCCGAACTGATTTTCAGTAATCGCTTCAGTTTCCATATAAGTAGCAACAATCCAAATGAGAGTTTGCATATAATGTCGAAGGAGAATCTTCTAATGATGTCCTAATGTCCAACAATCTATATTGCTCGCCGGAGAGTGGAGAAAAGCGTGCCCTTGAGTTAGTTATGAAATTTGGTCTTGAGGATATGGTGGATGTTGTTGGGGTTGTAGGTGATACTGTTATTGAGGACGTGGAGGTGGATGCTTTTGGTGGGTGAAGTGCGGAGGAGGTGGGTGTACCAGTCATAGAGATTTAGAAAGTGTGTGGTCCATGACACGTTGAGGTAGGTGCGACACACGTAGCAGTTACACCATGGCTTGATTTTGGAGTTGAAGAGGAGGAAGGAAAAAGTGGAAAAGAATAATGTGAAAGTGAAGAAGGAGCGTATGAATGTTAAGATTATGCGAGATATGATGAAAATTGAGGAAGAACAATGTCGTTTTCAAACAAAGGGGTTAGGGATCATTTTGTCCCCTGTTAGAGTTGTCAGAGATTATTTTATCCCCTGTTAAAATTGTCATGGACCATTTTGTCTTCCGTTAGAGTTAACAGAGCCAAGGATCTAAGTGACTGACGGAATTAATTGTTAGGAACCAATCGAGTAATTAATTTTAGTTGGGGACTAAAGTGTCTGATCCGAAATTCTTTGAGGAACAAAATGGGTAAATACTCTAAGTTTTATTTTCTATATATTTGAATTCCAAGTGTGATGTATATAAATAATGTTTAATAAAATATTTATGTTTATGAATTTCAAAATTAATAAATATGTCAAATTCTAAAATAATAATAATAAAATTTTTAGTATATAATATTATATACATTATTTTTTAAAAAAATCAAGAAAATAATTTTACTATGCAAATATTTCTACCCATTTTATTATCATTTGTATTTGAAGAAAAGGGCAAGGACATATAGTGAAGATGTTTGCCTTACGGATAGTACAAGTTCGCATATCATTCTCAAAAGTAATATATATTTTACACATCTTGTACCAAAAAAATAATATGTTAATACTATTATTGGCTCAGGTAATGTGATAGAAGGCTCTAGAAGAGCTATGATTTTGTTTTTTGGAGAAACAAAATTTATAATAAATAATGTACTATTGTCTACCTAGTCTCTAAAGAAATTATTGAGTTTTAAAGATATTTGCAGGAATGGATATCATATTGAAACAATGAATGAAGAAAATCATGAGTACTTATGTATCACAACTCATGATTTAAATAAAAATGTTATATTAGAAAAGTTACCATCACTTTCATCTGTATTATATTATACTAAAATTAGTGCAATTGAATCACATGCCATTGTAAACCAGAAGTTTACTAGCTCAAATAAATTTATAACTTGGTATGATCGATTGGATCATCCGAGAACAATCATGCTGTGAAGAATTATTGAAAATTTCCATGGACATTCATTAAAGAACTAGAAGATTTTTAAATCAAGTGAATTTTGTTGTGCTGCATGTTCTCAAGGAAAGCTAATTTTAAGGTCATCACCAGTAAAGATTGAATTTGAGTCCTCTGAATTCCTGGAAAAGATTCAGGGTGATATATGTAGACCTATTTATCCACTATGTAGATCTTTCAGATATTTTATGGTACTAATAGACGCATCTTCAAGATGGTCACATGTGTGCTTATTGTCTTCTCACAACCTGGTGTTTGCGAGATTACTTGCTCAAATTATTCTATTAAAAGCATAGTTTCTAGAAAATTCAATCAAAACAATTCGTCTTGATAATGCTGGTGAATTTACTTTCCAAGCCGTTGATGCTTATTGTATGGTTAACAGAATAAGCGTTGAACATCCAATAGCTTATGTTCACACACAAAATGGGTTAGCAGAATAATTTATTAAATACTTCCAATTAATTGCTAGACCCTTACTTATGAGAACAAATCTCCCAACCTCGGCTTAGGGGCATGCTATTTTGTATGCCGCAGCACTTATTCGTTTGAGGCTAACAAGTTACCATCAATTCTCTCCTATTAATTAGTTTTTTGCCAGCAGCCAAATATTTTCCATTTAAGAATATTTGGGTGTGCGATATATGTTCCCATTGCGCTACCTTCTCGCACTAAAATGGGACCCCAAAAAAATTGCAGATATACGTTGGATATGATTCTCCCTCTATAGTAAGGTATCTTGAGATACAAATTAGAGATGTATTTGAAGCTCGATTTGCAGATTGTCATTTTGATGAATCAAAACTTCTAACATTAGAAAGAGAAAACAAACTTTCTAAAAAAGAACTTAATTGGAATGCATCATTCTTGATGCATTTAGAACCTCAATCAAGGCAATATGAACTAGAAGTTCAAAAAAGAGTAAAGTATCGTTTTTGTTCCCAACGTTTGGGGTAAATCCTATTTGATCCCTAACGTTTAAATCGTCCTATTTGTATCCCTAACGTTTGTAAAAGTGATTCAATGTTATCCTACCATCAATTACACAACATGAACACTTTAGTTTGATTTTTAAAAATCTCTTCTTGAAGTTAGAATACAAATATCTGGGATAGAATCGATGATCCACTCAAAAAATAGATCATCAAAAGTTAAAACTAATTTCTATAAAATTTACATAATTCACTTTTCTAGGGACATAATTGAATCTAAACATAAATAGTGGGTATAATATTAAAATTGAACATATCCAAATGAGACCTAATGGAGAATGAATACATCCAAGTGAGAATAATTGAAAAATATAATCTGATTTGTTAGTATAATTGATAGTAGAATAACATTGAATCACTTTTATAAACATTAGAGATACAAATAGGACGATTTAAACGTTAGGGATATAAATAGGACTTACCCCAAACGTTGGGGACAAAAACGATACTTTACTCTTCAAAAATTATACATTTGCAAAAAATAGCAAATGAATTTTCTGATGCATTTTCTGATACAAAAGGGTTACTAAATCCTATATATCAGCTAAAAATACTCCAATGTCCCAGCCGGACAAATGGCCACCGAAATAAATTCATGTCAGAAGCGTGGTAGGCCTATTGGTTCTAAAAACAAAAATCCTCGAAAAAGAAAATAGGTAAATACTATTCTTGTTGAAAAATATAAAGACATAGTAAAGACAGCTGCAGTTGTCCAAATTTCTGATATAGTTTTGATGGCAAAAGACGTTCAAGTACTTAAAAATTGTTAAAATAACGAGATCTCGATAAATTATGTCTTTACAGGAGAAAAATGAGACCGAAATAAGACAATTGTCAATGAAATATTTGCATATAATGTGGCATTAAATATCATGCATGAAAGTAAGGACCTTGAGCCAAGAATAGTTGAAGAATGTCGACAAAAAAATGATTGGCCAAAATAGAAAGAAGTTATGAAGGCTGAGTTAGACTTACCTGCAAGACGTGAAGTCTTTGGACCTATAGTCCATACACCAGAAGATGTAAAATCTGTTGGATACAGATGTGTATTTGTGAGAAAACGAAATGAGAAAAATGAAGTTGTATGCTACAAGGCTCGACTTGTGGCACAAGATTTTTTACAAAGTCTCGGTATAGATTATGAAGAAACATATTCTCCTGTAGTGGATCCAATAACATTGCATTATTTGGTCAGTTTATCCATATATCATAAACTACATATGCATTTAATAGATGTGGTAATAACTTACTTATACAGATCATTAGATCGTGATATCTATATGAAAGTCCCTGAAAGATTAAAGATATCTAAATCATCTAATGAATATTCATAGGGATTATACTCAGTCAAATTGTAAAGGTCTTTATATGGTCTAAAGCAATTTGAACGAATGTGGTATAATCGCCTTACTGAGTATCTGGCCAAAAACGGATTCAAGAATGATGATATCTATCCATGTGTTTTCATAAAGGAATTTGCATATAGATTCATTATAACTGCTGTGTATGTTGATGATTTAAATGTCATTAGAACCCCGAAAAGATTCCAACAATTATGAAAGCTCTAAAAGAAGAGTTTGAGATGGAAGATCTTGGAAAGACTAAATTTTATCTCGGCCTGCAGCCCGAGCATACAAAAAATGGGATCTTTATTCATCAAACAACATACACAGAAAAGATCTTGAAGAGATTTTATATGGATAAGTCACATCCATTAAGTACTCCAATAATCGTAAGGTTTTTTGATGTGGAAAAAAATCAATTCCGTCCTAAAGAAGAAAATGAAGATATCCTTGGTCCCGAAGTATCATATCTTAGTGCCATTGGAGCGCTAATGTCGCTTGCTAATAATACACGACCTGACATATCATTTGTGGTGAATTTACTAGCAAGGTATAGTTCTTTTCCAATCGGAAGACATTGGAATGGAATCAAACAAATCTTTCGATATCTTCATGGAACGGTTGATGTGAGATTGTTTTATCCATATGGATCCAAGTCATGACTAGTTGGCTATGCAGGATAATTGTCTGATCCACACAAAGGGAGATCTCAAACAGAATATCTGTTCACATATGGTGGTACAGCTATATCATGGAGGTCCACGAAACAAACGATTGCAGCAACATCCTTTAATCATGCTAAAATACTAGCGATACATGAAACTAGTCACGAGTATTTTTGGCTCAGGGAGTTTGATCCAATATATTCTGTCATCATGTAAACTGATTGATCATAAAATAGCTCCAACTGTTTTGTTTGAAGATAATACAGCATGCATTGCTCAACTTAAGGGTGGATACATCAAAGGTGATAGAACAAAGCATATTTCTCCCAAATTCTTCTTCACTCACGACCTTCAAAATCAAGAAACAATTGATGTCTAACAGATCCACTCAAGCGATAAACTGGAAGATTTATTTACGAAGTCACTTCCAAAATCCTCGCTCGAAAGATTGGTACATCATATTGGGATGCGCCAATTTTGAGATATTAAATAATGATGATAAGAGGGGGAGGCTGTACTCTTTTTTCCTTGGTCAGGTTTTTTTATACTGAATTTTTCTTGATAAGGTTTTTAATGAGGCAATCCCATCACAAAGAATATTGTACTTTTTTTCTTTACTAAAGTTTTTTTTCATTGGAATTTTCTTTAGTAAGATTTTAATGAGACATAATCCTAAATAGTCATTCAAGGAGGAGTATTATGATAAGATTGTCTGAGGTAGATGCCTATTTTCCATAAGACTCAGGTTATCAAGAGTGATTGTATTTAATAAAATTTGAAAAGAATGTCTTCCATATGTGTATAAATAGTAGTAGAATCTGAAGTATATGACACACAACAATAACAAGAATGTTAATACTATTTATATTTTTTTATTTTATATTTATTTTTCCTTCCTTATCTATTTATTTTATAACAATATATAACTTATAGAGCTATTAATAAGTTAGTTTGACTTAGTGAGTAAAAGGTACCAGGATATCTTTTTAGGTGAGAAGAGAATAGAGAGACGAGAAAGAAAGCATTTTAGATGTGGTGGATATTATTCTAAAGTATTGCAGAGAATTGATTACAATTTGATATATATAGAGTGATTTTGGGTAGCACTCAAACTAACTTTATCATAATGAACTAGCTGACATAGCATAACTAATTACTACGCTATAATCATCTTCTAATTTTACTAATTATATGCTGTTTATTATCTATACACTGTCATTCTCCCATTAAACTCAAGTTTGAAGAGCTTTTAACATTGAGTTTGGACCAAAAATAAAGAAAGATGCTGAATGGTGTAGCTTTGGTTAAAATATTTGCAATTTATTTGGTTTCAGGAATGTGACTTACATGAATAGACTTCTTCTCAACATAATCTTGTACAAAATGCAAATCAAACTTAAAGTGCTTCAACTCTGAGTGCAGAATCGAGTTTGCTACTAATAAAATTGCATTGAGGTTATCACAATACACTTGAGGAACTGTTGATAAAGGACATGCAAGCTCGGTTAGAAGATTTTGAATCCACATTATTAAAGGGTATCTTAAGAAAAATAATTTAATAATTAAAACGCTGAAAAAAAATATTTTGAAAAGAATTCAGTTTAATCAATAAAAAAATAATTTGTTAAAGGATATTTTGCTAAGTAAAATTTAATTACAAAAAAATAAAATTTTTATTAAAAGATATTTTTATAAAAGAATAATTTATTTTTTTTTAAAATGGGTAAAATTAATGTTAGTTAACACAAAAAATTTAAAATAGATTAAAGAGAAATTTTTTTAAAAATTATAAAGGAGAGAAGTGTATATTTTACAAATAAAAAAATGTAAATGTTATTTTAGTATCTCTTTAAAAAAAAGTAGAATTTTTTTTATAAAAATGATTTAAATAAAGTCAAATAGAAAAACTTTTACGCTTTTTACACTAAAGTTTTTTGGTTCCCAAAAAATATGCCACGCAAGATTGATTTTAATTACTTTAATTACATATTAGTATTTAGAGAAAAACCCAAAACAGCTCCTGACAATTATCTCAAAAGACAATGAAACTCTTGACAAAAAAATATCCAATCCGACCTTGAGCTTTACTTTTATGGGATTGATTAGCTCCTGTTAAAAAAAAATCAATGTTATTATTTTTTTTTTTTGTATAAGGACTAATCAGTCCCAAAAAAAAATCAAGAGCCGGGTTAGGTATTTTTTATCTTGGGGGCCTCGTTGTCCTTTCGAAATAATTGTCAGGGATTTGATGGAATATTCACTCTAGTAGTTATTAATGACAAACCATCACATGTATTGATTTTTTTGTAACAGTTCATTCACATTAATAACTTTTAAGATTAAATTAAAACAATAAATTTTATAAAATCTGTTACGGATCTGGCATACGGATTCCACATTTAGAGCGGCTCCTAGCCCGACTACCCGAATTCGATCCGCTTTTTCTTTTTAGAATGTTCAAACCTGCCTACTAGATTTTTTAACCAACATTCAAAACCAAATCCTCTTTTATTTTAGCCAAATAAAATAAAATAAAATAATTGCTATCACCTATATAAAAGAGAGTCCCAATTCATTCTGACTTGAGCGTCGAAATATTTTTGCAGGTTCCAAAAAATATGCCATACAAGATTGATTTTAATTACCTTAATTACATGTTAACAGTTATTAATGACAAACTATCATATGTATAGATTTTTTTGTAACAATTTATTCACATTAATAACTTTTAAGATTAAACTAAAACAATAAATCTTATAAAACCAAATTGAATTATGTGATATCTTTGAAAAAACAATCTTATAAATAAGAGGCACTATTATATTTATGTACATAAAAAATTAACAATCAAATGAATCATACGACACACGAATAAAATATATNTAGGGTTATGAATTAATTAGAAATTAATAATCCATTTAACTTTTTATTGTTTTGGAAATTTTGTCAATGGTATATTACATTGTTTTGATATTTTTATACCTAATAATTATCCATACGAAAATTATGCTATTTAGATTTTAAAAAGATGTGCACAGAAAATTTTTTTGTGTTAAACGGCACTCCTTTCAAATCCAACAAAAAACCATTTAAGGACTCATATTAGATGACAAAGAAAACCATGTAAGCCATAACCAGAAAAAGAAAATAAGAAAACCATGTAAGGGAAAAGAAAACGGAACAAGAAAAGAAGAATTAAAGAAGAATAATAATACAAAAGAAGAATAATAATACAAAGAAAAATCATATCATATCGTCATATTATGCTTAAGGCTAATGTTCATCTTAATTCTTAACAAAATTTATTTGTGGCATTTTGAGACAATATCCCACGTGGGATGGTTTTACAGAGCCATGTGTTTAACTTTTGTGGTATCTTTAAAGCCCTTTATCAACTTTAAGCCTACCAACCGATCGAGGGGCCATTAGCCCATTACAATAATAATACTAATATATATTAATATGAAACTTTTTAAGTTTGAACACATCATGCGTGTATCATCTTGGGGTTGCACTTGTTTGACAAAATTAGAGAATGAGTCCGCTTATGTACAAATTTTGTTAATTAACAAATATTAACATAAGTTGTTTATTCTGCATTACTTTCATTTCCGTGTAATATATGTTGGAGACATTAGGAGAGGTGAGGGGTAGAATAAAATATAATTTGGATTTAATTTTAATTTTAGGATTAAGTATAATTTTAGTTTTTAAGATATAAGTTGAAATTTTTTTTTGTTTTTAACTTTTTTTTTTATACAAAATGGTTCTTAAAGTTTAACTTGACTTTAAAATCTTTCCTAAGGTTTAATTTGGTTTTAAATTTTTTGTGGCAAAAGTAGAGGTAAAGGTGGATTATGGACAACTTCTTTTTCTTCTTCTCTTCTCTCTTTTTCTTCTTTCCTTTTCTTTTCGCAGGAGTAGAAACATTCTCCTTCTCTTATTTTTTTGTTTTATATTTTTTGTTATGGATAATTTGGTCCAAAATTTTAAGATTTAAGTAAAAAGAACAATTTTAAAATTTGGTTTTAAACTTTAGAGACGATTTTGTATACAAAAAAATGTTGGGGACAAAAAAATTTTTTGGTCTATACTTTAAGGACCAAATCGTACTTAACCCTTAATTCTATATGCGAATTAAAATTTTTATATAAAATTAACCTTACTCTATTTACGAGTTAAGAATACCCTAATCTTAATCCTAGCTGTTCTTAATATGCAAGAACCCGATTCTACTTGCAAATTACAAAAAAGATGTAACATTATTATATAACTTGATGATAATTTAGAGTGAACTACCAACTCGATTTCTGTCCATTTAAAATAGAACTAATTTTTATGTTAAAAAACGTATTAAATTATCAATTAATAATGATCTTATTTTAGTGAATAATGATCTTTTGCATTTAGTGAGAAATCTTTAATTAAACATCTATTTAAAATGTATTTTTATATAAGTATATTACTATATTATATAATATATGTGTATATAAGATGCGGGTTAGTCGAGTAAAATTGAGGTTCAACTCGCGTCCTATCCAATTCGCACAAAAATTCTACCCATATTCTATCTTATCCATTGTGTATCAAATTGGCAACCTACTTCAATTGGATTAAATCGAAATAAGTAAGGTATATCTTGGGTCATAAAAATCTTAATACTTTTTGTTTTGTTTTCGAACAAATATTTTGAAACGAAAATAACATATATGATCTATTTTATTCTATAATTAAAAAAATTAATTAAAAACTTTAAATTATTTACAGATTATTCTTTTTCATAAATATTATATTTTGAAACTAAACATATAAACTTTAGTACTATACATTTTCTTATTTTTATAGTGTCTACTAGAAATGATAATATATGCGGCTCCATTTTTTTGATATGGAAGGCTTGTGCGTGTCTTCGCTGGATATAGAATCATGGAATTTCAGACCAATCTGTGGGATAGCTTTTTTGATAGTATTAGATCCAAAAATTCAGACCGTTCGACTTGTTTGAGTTTTAGATTTGGCTCAACAAATCGGTAGGTCCGATTTGGAGACGATGAAATTTTTGGATTTTCGGAGGGTAATAATCGTACCCTCCGAATTGTTAGTAGTGTGTATTTTTTTTATGAATTGGGTTATGAAATCGGAGGGTGCAATTTTAGTATTTTATAATTTTTTTGAACGAACTAAACCTAATCGCAGGGTCCGAATTGTTTGTGACTTTAAATAAAAGTGGGTGAATGCTGGATCAGAACAAATCGCATCTTCTTCTCCTTCTTCAATGGTTCTTTCTTCTACGGTTCTTTCTTCTGGTTTCTTGTTTCTCTATTTCTTACTTGCTTGGCATGATAGCTAAAAATCTAGTACTCAAGTTTATGATCTTGTTTATGTGATTGAGAGAAATGAGTGACAGAGTTTTATTGAAAGTGTATTATTTTGGTCAGATTTTGTTACAAACATCTGAATGAGTAACATTTGTTTGTGAAAATTCGTTAGATGTTATGATTCCTTTCACAATCTCATTTGAAGAGCTCAAAGGTGTGATCTGTGAAAAGATTCATTCTGAGAGGGTAAGAAGAATATCCTGTATCTATTATATATAGATATCCTATAGAAGTGTTTGGTGGATTCATCCAGTTTCAAACCAAATATGTAACGAACGAAGCGAGCATGCAAGAGATGTTTTCAATGTATATTGAAAATCGGAGTCAACTCCCGTTCATCGAGCTGTATATTGAGTTTGAGCAATTTGAGGCCGACCGGAATATTCTACGGGAAGATTACAATAGTGACAGTGAAGAAGAGTTTGAAAGCAACTACGAAGTTATTGGTCCAGATGGAGATGAAGATCAAGGTGATGAACCTATAGCTCTGGATGTGTCAGATGTGGCAAATGCACTGGCAAACGAAGTGCCGTTTGATGAGTCATCATTCATGCGAATTTTGGATTTGGAAGCCATGCATGTTCCGGAGTTTCCGGATTATATCAGTGCAGGTACGTAATTCTCTGTATTTATGAAAAGGATTAGAATTTTTTAATAATTTATCTTGATAGTTGGACCAACTAGCTAAGTGAAGTATGAAAATATACTCGATTAATATTTATTTTTGTTTACCTGTTTGTGTATTTATGTTTAAGATAGTAAATTTTTTAGGGAGTTATTGAATTAGTTGAATATAAATTAGAATTTATTGGTAAATTAGTAAATTAGTCAAATATCAATTAATATTTACGAGTTAATTTAGTAAATTAAGTAAATATAAATTAGTATATATTAGTAAATTAGATTAATATAAATTAGTATTTATTAGTATAAAATAGTAAACTAGTAAATTAGTTAAATATAAATTAGTATCTGTTAGTAAATTACTTGAATATAAATAAGTATTTGTCAGTAAATTAGTAAATTAGTTAAATATAAATAGTTTGGATTTATATCATAATTGATGCAGTAAAAATTGATTTATCTTTATTTTCGATGTTTAAATATTTTTTGTATGGCTGTCCTGGTGGCAGAAATTCCTTTTATCGCAGATGGTGAATTTGCTGTTGGGATGGAATTCAGTTCTAGAGAAGCTGTTATTAAGGCGATAAAAGAGTATACCATACGAAGAAGCGTAGACTATCGGGTGTATGAGTCTGAGCCGTTGACATTTTATGCGAAGTGTACACAGTATGGGTCAGGGTGTGATTGGCTTATCCAGGTTAGCATGATCAGTCGGAAGTACTGTTGGGTTATAAGGAGGTATAATGGCAGTCACACATATACCAGAGCCACAATTTCTCAGGATCATTCGAAGCTGGATTCGACCACAATTGCAAAAGTAATAAAGTTGTTGGTTGAGGCTGACCCCGCCTTAAAGGTAAAATTGGTTATAGCAGAGGTGCAATCGAAGTTCAACTACACCGTTAGTTATCGGAAAGTATGATTGGCTAAGCAAAAGGCAGTAGAAAAAATATTTGGAGGCTAGGAAGCATCATATGAAGCCTTGCCTATATGGTTTGAGGTCATGTGTCATAAGGAGCCATTAGCTGTTGTTCATTTTGAGACTATGCCTGCATATCAAGGTAATGACTTAGTGACTGATATTCGGGTATTGCATCGTGTCTTTTGGGAGTTATTACCCCTGCATTAGAGCATTCAGACATTGTAAGCCAGTTGTCCAAGTGGATGGGACTCACTTGTACGGAAAATACAAGGTTTGTCTACTAGTGGCAGTTTCACAGGATGACAACAACAATATCGTCCAATTGCATTTACTATTGTGGAGGGAGAGACTTCTGATGCGTGGCACTTTTTTCTTAGTAACCTTCGTCAGCATGTTGTCACTCAGGATGGTGTGGGACTGATATCCGACCGTCACGAATCCATAAATGCAGCTATGGAAAGGAGTAACGGGGCTTGGTCACCTCCTAGAGCTTTTCATATGTTTTGCATCAGGCATATAGAGTCGAATTTTCTGAGAAAATTCAAGGCGCCGTACTTGCAGAAACTGGTCGTCAATATAGGTAACACTCAGTAAAGCTAATTAATTTAGTAACAGAGTTACTTTCAATAAGTGTTTTGACCTATTTTTTTCATTTGTTTCTTTTTATCCTGCAGGATATTCGAGGACAGTGCGGGAGTACGAAGTGCATTACCAGCGTTTACGAGAACGGGGCGAGGCCTAAACTAACTGGTTAAACCGAATTTCCCGCGAACAGTACGCGTTGGCTTTTGATAGTGGATATCGATGGGGTCATATGACGACGAATCTAGTGGAATGCATCAATTCAGTATTGAAGGGTGCACGCAATCTTCCCGTTACTGCCCTTGTGAAGGCAACATTCTACAGGCTTAACGAGTTGTTCACTCGGAAAAGAGCCGAGGCAAAAGCCTGGATTAATGCTGGCCATGTGTTTTCTGATGTCGTGACCTCGAAGTTGCATGCAAACCAACTTGCATCAGGAAACATTTAGGTTAGTTGCTTTGACCAGCAAAATGAGGTCTTTGAGGTACGTGAGATGCCAAGTGAACTGGAGTTTGCAGTCGACCTACGTGGCCTTCGATGTGACTGTGGTGAGTTCCAGGTGGACCGGATCCCCTGTCGACATGTGTTCGCATGTTGTGCCAACTAGCGACTGGATTGGCAAGTGTATGTGCATGATGTGTATAAGATGGACCAAGTTCGGTGGGTATACCGAGCAAGGTATAAGCCACTAGATAATCCCACTACATGGCCTGCTTACAACGGGCCTCGGTTCATGCCGAATCCGTTCCTCAGACGCGTCACGAAAGGTTGCCCTAGAATGATGTGCTTCTTGAATGAGATGGACACGCGAATGACGTCACTACATAAATAAGTTTATTACACCACAACTACTTTCTCATTGCCAACTTTACATCCTTCACAAAGTTCTTGCATTTTTTTGCGGCCTTTTTGAACACAGAGAGAGTGTAGCGATTAGCAGTACGACGTGGCGGCTCAATCCTCAAATTGTAACCTTTGACTTTCTCATCCAGAATGTGTGCCTGAGCTGTATACAATTTAATAAAAACAATTAAATATAGCACATTAGATAATCAAACCAACAGAGATACCACATATCATTTAGTCAAACCATACAGATATACCATTTATGAACACAAAATACACAACATAATACCATTTATGAACACAAAATGAATAACTAATCGAATATGTAAAGCAAAATACACAAAATAATACCATCATTACAGGATTCCTCATCCTCATCGAGCTTCTCTATTTCATCCTCCTCATCATCGTCCTCGTCATCCGGGTCATCTACTAGATACGCATTGGTCTCCTGCTCGAGTGTGTTAGCATCTTCTTCAAGAGGTCCCATGAAAACACGGTTAGGATTTTGACTATTAAGAACTCCGTGTCCATCTTCACTTTTACTAGAGTCAACAGATACGAACCCTCCAGAAGCAACCGATGAGGTATGGCACGGAAGCCTCGCATCCAACGAATACCTACCTGTCATGAACTCAGGCTAATTGCCATATTGTGATTGTCCTGCATCTACAGTCATGAACCCAAGAAATTGGCTAAAAGAATCTCCTTCTCCTGGTTCAAACTGTGACATACTCCAATATTGTTGATGTATTGGAAATGACAGGGTGAATTGTGTCTGAGGTACATACTGGCTTGAGGACTAAGGTTGTTCTTGTGGAAGCGGATTTGGATGTGATGGTGGCGGCGACTGTGGCTCCTATTCATCATTGTCATCATCCGCATCCTGACTACCCTCATCCATATCCTGATTACCCTCATCATTCTCTTGAACCACAAGATTCGACAAGTTCAAGCGGTCCCCAAATTTTGATCAGTACCAGTACATGTAAGTATCCAATAGATACTGTGAAGGCATGGGAAGCTCAGAAAGAACGTGGTTATACCTGTTTGTCCAATGCATCACCCAAAATGAATAACTCGGTGCCGTGACCCAGTTAAGATTCTTAGGACCAGTCAGGACTTCTCCATGCACTTTGTCCAGATTCCGTTCCTGATGAGGTACTCCCTGAACGAAACCAAACTGTCGCCTAATCCTATCGGTAGCATGCCACTCGATACATTCGAATGACACCAACGGCGCTGTAGCGCTCCAGACAACCGACTGCATGTAGATTTCGGCAGGAATTATGTTCGGATCCACGCGATCCACAGTATAAGCAGCCCACACAAACTGGCAAAAATAAATGAAACTCATAATTACAACCCACATAGCAGTTACAATAACAATGCTTCATAAGATTTACCTAAATCCTAAACCCGAAACTAATACTTCTTTAATAAAAACAAACATGGCCTTCCTGAAGTTCAACAAAGGCCTTCCTAAAGTGACTTAGCGTCAGATATCTATATCATCGGTCACCATGCTCCCAATTACGCCACCTAATATAATATATTTATTTAGTTCAACTGAATTCTAAATATCAAGATACGGGTACATTGTAACATAATATTACCTGTTTGCTAGCAGAAAACTGTGGAGTTCCCTAAGAAGCGGCGATAGATACGGTAGTCGGATCCAAGCCCATCCGAGCAGAAGTGTTAGTGGACCATCGATTTCCTTATAGTCAAAGCGGGATGCCCTGCATAATGCCTTGTAGAGGTGTGCTAGGCATGCCGATCCCCAACTGTACTATCCAATACTGCCGAAATCACGAAGCAAGGGTAGAAACTTCCAATGCACACCTGCTCGAGATTTATCCCCAAACAAGATCGACCCGATCAGCAACATAATGTGGCACTTCACATACCTCTGTATACTTATTTCATCAGTCAACTGAAAATTTTATTTTAGATTCCACAGTCACGTCAATTTTATGCAGCATCCTCTACAGTCCGACTTACGCGGTGCAACTCCAAATTGATGCAAACACTCCGCCTCCAAAGTTTCGAAACTACTCATTGTCATCCCTGTGACTGGAAGACCATCCGTCGGAAGACCAAGAATTAAAGCCATACCTTCAAGAGTCACGACACATTCACCAATGGAAAGGTGAAACGTATGTGTATCTGGGTGCCACTGTTCGATTAGAGCATTCACCAGTGCTTTCTGACATTATACTACACCAATCTGAGATGCATGATAAAACCCAGTAACTCGTAAATGTTCCTCCACCCTATCGTTGTACCGATCCGAAGGAACTGGATGGTCACATGTCAACATTCTTAATTTCAACAAAAAACATAACAAATTATTAATCAACTCATTCATTAACTATTAATAACTTACTACTAAAAGGCAAAAATTTTTTAACTGGAACAACTCATTAACAAAATTTACACAACTAACTCAACAACACATATTACTTAAAATCACACAACTATCATAAATTATTTGACTAAATTCAACTAAAACAAATAATTATAACTTCTAAAATAAAATAAATTATTAATCCTTAAAATTTTTCAAAACTAACTATTAATAATATTAACTAATACATACATTCCTAATCAATTCTCAAGAATGTTACAACATTAGAGATGCTGTTTATTTATTTGCGGTAGAAAAGTTTTTCTAATATATAACATTATAATTTGTAATATTAATTATCTATTAACTATTACTTAAATAAAATTAAACACATATTTCTAAATTTTAAAAAATACTAATAATCATTCTCATTATCTTCCTAAATTCATTTTCTAATAACAATAATAATTAACTTCCTAACAATGATAACTATAATTAACAAAAATAAACTAACGTACTTTTAAAAATTAATACTAACCATTCAGTTTTTTTATTCCTAAATTCAATTACTCACAGGCATAATAATATTTAATTTTCTAACAATTATAACTAAAAATTTAAAAAAGATTTCAAAAAAATAAACGTTGTATAAAAAAATTAATAATAATTCGGTTTACATTTTATAATTAATTTTCTAAATATTAATAATTTACTTCCTAACACTAATAATTATAATAAAAATATTAAACAAATTTAAAAAAAATATTGCGTTTGTTTTACATAAATATAACATCATTCTATTTATATTTTCAGATTTAATGTCTAACAACAATAATAATAATTAACCCCATAACAATAATATTTTTTATAAAAAAAATAGTGAAAAAATTTCAGAAAAAAATTAAAAACGTTGAAGAATAGTCCTAACCATTCTATGTATATCTCTAATTTCAGATCTTAACAACAATAAGAATAACTAAATTTCTAACAATAATAATTATAATTATAAGAATTAAAAAATTTTAAACAAACTTACATAATCAGAATGACTGAGATAGTGCATAATATGAAGCTCAGGGCGATTAATATCTTTAATTTTATGTTTCTTTGATATTTTTCTTTTTTTTTTCACCATACACACCCACTAGCAGCAGAGGAATGAAGAAGAAGAATGAAATTTTGAGGTTGAGAGTGAATGCTGAGAGTGAAAGTGATAACTCGGATGGTGAGAGTCTTATTGTATGATCAATGTTGGTATTCAGAGTACCGTTTGAGAAGTGAGTTTTGCGTGACGCTGTCCAGCATGCCACAAAACGGACCGTCCGTTTTGGGAGCTACTTCTCGAACCGTCCATATTGCAAGTTGGATGTCGCACGATCCGATTTCCTTCGGCACCTGACACCACACCAATGTGTAGCCCCCTCTTTTCTATAACCGGGTGCAACATCAGCCAGGTTTCCATATACAAATTAAAAAGTGTTTTTAGTATGCGTATGTTTTAAATTATTATTTTATAAAAAATATTAAAAAAGTATTAAAATTTATTATTTTTTTGTTATTAATTAATTATTAATATTTAAAAATATGAGATAAAATATATTATTAAATTATTAAATTAAAAAATTAAATTAATAACTAAATAATAATTAAATAGACACATAACATAACTATATATATGTGTTTACCACTTTACCCATGCACACTTGTGTTGAATTTAAATTAAAAGAATCATATTATGATTAAAAAAATAGTAAATCATGTTACAATTTTGTCAAAAAACCCTAAAAATGTTTTAATTATAATTTTGGAGGTTAATGCCATTAATAAAAAGAATTTAATTTTAATGTATTGATAGTATAAAATATTTTATACAATTATATAATTATATTTATTTTTTTGAATAATCATTCAAGTGATCACTGTAAAATATAATATTTTTTGTTAATGTAAAACTATTTTATAATGATAATGTATCAAAATTAAATTCTAGTAAAAATATTAGTGTGACAGTTCTAACGTATTTATATTTTTAATTGTTATACCTCTAAATGTTGATAACATTATAGCATGATAATTCTACTCTAACATGACATCGTAGGACCTTTACAGTTTACATGTTAGTTTAAGATAACAACATTAAAATATTTGTTAACGATGTTAACCTCTAAGAATATAATTGAAACATATTTAAAAAGTTAAGAAACAAAATTAAAAGTAACTAAACGTTAAAAGTATTTTAGTCCAATCAATTCTCATAACTGTACATGCTGTTACACTAGGGATAATGTAAAGTTTGAAAAAGGTAGCCCGCAATCACAACCTTCTGTGTCCAAATAGACCTGGTACATGTGAGGAGTCCATCCTTCGCATGATTCTACCTCTTCTACATCAAATATTGAACAAGTTAGAAATCATGCACTATACCCAATAAATAATGTTCTATCATCATATTCAACAACCTTAGAAATTGGTTGTACGACTCTTTTCAATCTCTATAAAAATGAATAATTACTTTTTGTTTTATCATCCATATCTTCATGTACGATATCTTAAACTTATATTATTCTTCCACAGCACCTTGTAGCACCCTTGTGATCTTATCGGGAACAAATAGATTACCTTATATCATAGGAACTTGCAGATGAAATTTCTATCGAGTTGAGCATGATCTTGAGACGTTGTTGTCAAATATGTATATTGTGCTTCATACTTAAGAATTTCTCGGTATCTAAAGTTCTATAAAAAAACAACCCAATTGCTCCAGCGACAACTAGTTGCATAATGCTTGTAATAGCAGTGGTACTTTAGCCAATCTAACTCAATTACCCGATATTCAATATTCCTCCAATTGTTGTACTTATTGACGGCTAGGTTTATGGACTCTATTATAAAAGAGCAATGCTAGGGGCCAACAATTTTTGTAATTGTTAGCCATCAACTAGCTATCAATGATGATTTAATGGTATGAGATTGGTATGAGATTTCATCCAATGACTCACATTTTTCTGCTGATTACATGCTGGCCAAAATTCAATAAAACTGCTAGTCCCGTAGACTTTTCCATTATAAAATTTATGTCTAACTCACAACTCTACACTGTCATCTGTATTGTAGTCGTCAAGGCACCCAGGATCAAAAGGCATCAAATCAATCTTCATAGCATAAAGGGCTAAATCAAGAATAGCGATTTGGAACTTGTGAACGACTAGGAAGAGAAGACAGTGGTAGAAGGATAAATCATGATTGTGGAAGCCCGAAAAGTTGGATTTTTGAAATGAACTTTTATCTTTCGTCGCTATCACTATTAGAACCAATTTTAATCCACTCCTCATGCGTTTCTGAGTCTTCCAAAAATCCAACGCTCATTGGTACAAAATCAAGTTCTAATGACACAATCCTCAGGCCACCGATATCAATTCTTCAATGTAAAGCTCTAGCACTTGTTGTCCTATAATCTTACTATGACAATTAAACATAGCACAAACATACTTGCCATTTTTTTCTCAAAATACTTTATATCGCATACTTTGACTTTCATCCAGAAATAAAACCGATATCTAATTTTTTATATGTCTCATTCCTAATAAATTTATATTCAACAAAATAAAACTTTTAAATTCAATCAAAACGATTATAATCACTAAATGTACATTATAATTGAGTGGTAGGACATTTGTTACAGATGACTTCACGTATTTATAAGCAACATATTTAAACTTTACTGCTGCTATTTTCACAAGTACTGTATGAAAAAATAAACAACCTAAACTGCCACATTTTCATTGTTTGTGAGTACAAAAATATTACTTTATTTTCGCAGTCAGCATTAAAAATGTTTGTTCATTTTCGCTATCAGCATTAGTGAAAATGTTGCTCATTTTTGTAGTTACTACTTACTAGCAACCAAAATGTCAAATTTTTTTTTTGCCAAATTTTTCATTGTTAATACAAACAAAAATCGTATAATGTTTATTTTCATAATCTTAGCCTGCAAACAAAAAAAACGAACACCTTAAACCCTAAATGGGATAAACTTTTGTAGTCTAATTTATTTGAGTAACTATTTTTATTTAAATAAAAAAACGTGTACAACAAACATTTTTTTCTTTTGTATAATATGACGTAAGCCTGATGTATTCAGGAATTTGTATATAACGTGGCATCTTCATTTGTTGACTGTACATGGTCACCACCATATCCTACCTGGCACGTACTGTGGACCCTCTCACCATCCAATCCCAATTCCCAGACGCCACGAAACACTCCCTCACGAAAATCAAAATTAATTAAGAATCATTATCATTTATTTTTCCATTTTATTTTCTTATTTTTTATTTATTTTTTTTTTGGGAAAAAGAAAACACTGTTGCTTAGAGGAAGAAAAACGCGTTTTGTGAAAAAGAACACCGTTGAATCTTGTTTCTCTCCTCCTTCGTCTCCTCCTCCTCCTCTCTCTCATCCCCTTTTTTTTCTTTCTTGCAATTTTCCTTCAAAATCGGGATTAGGGTTTTCAGAAAAACCCTTTTCTCCCTTCTTTACTCACTCAAGGGAGAAACAAACAAAAATAAAAGAAGATTTTTGTTTTGTGTTTTGAATTCCAGTTTTGCATCTTCTTCTGTGAGATGTTTTCTTCTTCTTCTTCTTTTCGTTCCAGTTCAGTGATCAAATGGAGCACCTTCACTTCTCAGTTCCACTTTATGTTCCTCCTTTTCCTCCTCCTATTTTCGTTTCACAAAAACGACGCCGTTTCACCCTCTTCCGACAAATCCCTACTTCTCAAGCTCAAAGACTCTATCTCCGACCCCTCCGGCATGCTCTCCACGTGGATCCCCACCGCCGGCAACGACTCCGACCACTGTTCATGGCGCGGCGTGCTCTGCGACTTGGCCTCGCCGCCGCGCGTAGTAGCCATCAACCTCACCGGAAACGGCCGGAGCAGCCGAAGCTTCTGCTCCGATTTCGCTCAATTCCCTCTATACGGCTTCGGAATCAGGCGGAGCTGCAACGGCAGCGGCGGTTCCCTCTTCGGAAAGCTCCCGCCGGTTATCGGCGACCTTTCCGAGCTCAGGATCCTCTCTCTCCCCTTCAACGGCATTGACGGCGAGATTCCCGGCGAAATTTGGGGGTTGCGGAACTTGGAGGTGCTTGATCTAGAAGGGAACTTGGTGACCGGTCACCTACCGTTACGGTTCGAAGGTTTGAAGAAGCTGAGGGTTCTGAATTTAGGGTTCAACAGAATCATTGGAGAGATACCGAGCTCAATTGTATCACTCGAGAGCTTGGAGGTTCTGAATTTGGCTGCTAATGGTTTGAATGGTTCTGTTCCTGGTTTCTTAGGGAGGCTTAGAGGGGCGTATCTGTCATTTAACGAGCTCGTCGGCGTTATCCCGGAGGAGATAGGGGATAATTGTGGGAGCCTTGAGCATCTGGATTTGTCAGGGAACTTCTTGGTCCAGGGCATTCCGGTAAATTTAGGTAACTGTACCGGGTTGAAGACTCTGCTTCTGTATTCGAATCTTTTGGTAGATGCCATTCCCAGTGAAATCGGAAAGCTTAAGAGCCTTCAAGTGTTGGATGTTTCGAGGAACACGCTCAGTGGTCCGGTGCCACGCGAGCTAGGGAACTGCTCGGAGTTGTCTGTCCTTGTGCTCTCAAACCTCTTTGATCCCACCGGAGGTGCGGTGAGGGATTCTGGGGATGATTCTTCAGCAGGGCAGCCAGTTTCTGTGAACGACGAATTCAATTATTTTGAAGGTGCATTGCCTGCGGAGGTTGCACTGCTTCCAAAACTGAGATTGTTGTGGGCTCCCATGGTTAACCTGGAAAATGATTTTCCAAGAAATTGGGGCAGTTGTGACAGGTTGGAGGTGGTTAATTTGGCTCAGAATTACTTCACCGGGGAGTTCCCCAACCAGCTTAGGTCCTGCAAGAAGCTGCATTTCCTTGATTTGAGCTCAAATAACTTCACTGGTGAGCTTTCTGCTGAACTTGGTGTACCTTGTATGACTGTCTTTGATGTTAGTGGGAACATTTTGTCCGGTTCGATACCCGAGTTTGTTGGTGATATCTGTCCCCCTGTTCCTTCATATAATGGGAATCTCTTTGAATATGATGACTTGTCCCTGCCATACGCATTGTTTTTTATGTCAAATGTTAGGGATAGAACTTCCATTTTGCCATCATTAGGAGGATTTCCGGGCCGTTACCATCGAATCTGTTTGATAAATGTGACGGTGTAGATTCGCTGCTATTAAATGTCAGTTATAATAACTTGTCTGGTAAGATTCCTTCCAATGTTGGCGCGATATGCAAATCACTGAAATTTTTGGACGCATCCGGAAATCATATTTCGGGAGCAATTCCTGCCGGTTTTGGGGACGTGGTTTCTCTTGTTGCTCTTAACTTAAGTCGGAATCAATTACAAGGTCAAATTCCTTCCAGCCTTGGTCAATTGAAGGATCTAAGGTTTCTCTCTTTGGCACGCAATAATTTAAGTGGCTCGATTCCTTCAATCTTGGGGCAGTTGCACTACTTAGAAGTCTTGGACCTCTCTTCCAACTCGCTTACTGGTGAGATCCCTGAGGCTATTGTGAACATGAGAAACCTGACTGATGTGCTCCTCAACAACAACAAGCTTTCTGGCCACATACCTCCTGGTTTGGCTAGCCTCCGTACGCTCTCTGCATTTAATGTGTCTTTCAATAACTTATCTGGGTCCTTGCCATCACATAGCAGCTTAATTAAATGCAGCAGTGCTGTGGGGAATCCTCTTATACGTTCTTGTCGTGGATTTTCTCTCTCTGTGCAATCACCAGATCAACAAGGGCAAGCAACAGATAATTCTGAGAGTGCTGCACCAGAACAGGCTTCTAGCAGTAAGAGTGGGTTCAACTCCATTGAAATAGCATCCATAACTTCTGCATCAGCCATTGTTTCTGTTCTTATAGCGCTAGTGATTCTGTTCCTTTACACAAGGAAGTGGAAACCAATGTCCAGGGTTGCTGGGTCCACAAGAAAAGAGGTCATTGTCTTCACTGATATCGGGGTTCCATTGACATATGAAGATGTTGTCCGTGCCACTGGGAATTTCAATACAAGCAACTGTATTGGGAATGGAGGGTTTGGGACAACCTACAAGGCAGAGATATCACCAGGGACTTTGGTGGCAGTCAAACGCCTGGCAATTGGACGCTTTCAAGGTGCTCAACAATTCCATGCAGAGATTAAGACCCTTGCAAGGCTTCATCATCCAAATCTTGTCACACTCATCGGTTATCATGCTTGTGAGACAGAGATGTTTCTCATATACAACTATTTGCCAGGTGGCAATCTGGAAAAATTTATCCAGGAGAGGTCAACAAGAGCTGTGGATTGGAGAATTCTTCACAAGATTGCATTAGACATAGCCCGTGCACTTGCCTACCTGCATGATCAGTGTGTACCTCGAGTTCTCCATCGAGATGTCAAGCCCAGCAACATCTTGTTGGATGATGATTTCAATGCGTATCTGTCCGACTTTGGATTGGCCAGGCTTCTGGGTACTTCAGAGACCCATGCTACCACTGGTGTAGCAGGAACATTTGGTTATGTGGCTCCTGAATATGCCATGACATGCCGTGTTTCTGATAAGGCCGATGTGTATAGTTATGGTGTTGTGCTTCTAGAGCTGCTCTCAGACAAGAAAGCATTGGATCCTTCATTCTCCTCTTACGGGAATGGCTTCAACATAGTAGCATGGGCATGCATGTTACTGAGGCAAGGCAGGGCTAAGGAGTTCTTCACTGCCGGGTTGTGGGATGCAGGACCAGGAGATGATTTGGTAGAAGTCCTACACTTGGCAGTTGTGTGCACGGTGGACTCCCTCTCTACCAGACCGACGATGAAACAAGTTGTGAGACGGCTTAAACAACTTCAGCCCCCATCATGCTAGCCCCACCCCCATTTTGTGAGGTTGTTCTCGTTTGACATATAGTGATTTTAGAAATTTGCCACCTTGTTAATTTGTAATTTGGCATTTGATGCTTTTCTTTTTTCTTCCTTTTTTTTTTTTGTGTTTTTTCTTAGGTTGAGTTCCAAATTGTATGTAACACCCCCATTGTATATTTTATTATAGTTGTGCCCCCAATTTTCCATGCTCTTTCCTTGATTAGGTTTAGGGGGCTTGGGGAAGATTCTGCAGAAGAATGCAGATATTTGATATCCACGACATGCCATGCGATGCCATACATGCCTATGCCATATGATGTATTTCTCCAAATAAAATCATAGCATACAATCAATTTCCTAAACTTATTTCGCATCTGTGGCAGAACTAGAGTGAGGAGAAAAAGAAAAGAAAAGAAAAAGAAAAAAAAAACTATTCTTTTTCCTATTGGTGTAAATGTAAGGGAAGGCATGTTCCCCCACATGATCCTAACAATGTCTTTGGTTCTGGTTGCATATGACAAGTTTACTGTAAGTTGTTTCTCAGGTGTATGTGTATTCTCCGGTAGAGATGCTATTATGTTTCTCATTGTTACAACAAGCAGCAATGTTGACCGGGTTTTCAGCAATTCTTGTTTCTGATGTGACTGATAAAAGTTCCTTTCACCTTTGGTAATGAGTTGGTGCCAACTGTGATTCTAGTATCCCCGGATTTTGCTCAAGGGTAGCAGAAATGGAAGATGATCGCATGAGCAATTATATGTTCTAGCTTTCTTTAAAAAAAGGAAAGTGTAGTGTTTGCCCACTTGTTTGAACAGTGAGGAATAATATTAGAGAAAAAAAGTAGTTGTTAGAAGCTTGTAAATAGGCATAAATGAAATAGAATTGAGTAAGTTGCTTTAATTGGCATAGCTTGATTGACTGAATATCAAAACACTGTATTCCATTTTTCTGATCATGAGTAAACACATTGTTGAGTTGAGAACTATATTTGATTTGATTTAATATGATGTACAATGGCATGTGAAAATGAAGTGTTCAGAATTTTCTTGTTGCAGTTGGAACCAAACCATACGAAATGCATTTACTAGAAAATAATTATGAAAGCTCCACGGAAATTAAATCTTAAGAGACAAAATTTAGAGGAATCTAAGATAATGGTTAATGAACTATATAAAATCTCATTTTAGGGTATATTTGATTACGTGAGTATAAATGAGTTTACTATTTAAAATTGTATATAAAGTTCATCTTCTAATACATGTAATTTCCCTATGCGCAAATACCGAAGAATATATAGTAGTATATTGCATAAGCACTAAGCAACATGTTAGCTAATCTTGCTTAATTATGAGTACAATTCACTATCCCTATTGTACAATGACGATTTGCAAGTCATAATTAAGAAAAGTTATCTTGATGAGTTTCACACTTCTCTAAATTCTCTCTTGAAGGATTTTTCGCCTTAGAGAAGGAGAATGTTAGAAAAACGTGCTTCTCCGTGTATGGTACGTAGTATACAATTACACATGTAATACAATAACATCTTTATTATTTATTTAGAAAATTCAAATACATTAATATCTAAATTAAATTACATATACAATAGAAACTGGACTTCTTACAAACCTTGAGGGATTTCTTTTCGTTATTTTCTGCCTCACAAGTACAGCTTTGGACCAGTAGTACCGTAAATGACAGATGAAGTTCACATATGATATCATTGAGTGTGTATGTTGTTTTTTTTTTTTTTAGTTTTGGATTATTATTGTGTTGAATTTAGAGTAAAGTGATAATTAGATCTTTGACGATTTTGTATTCGAACTATTTAGTCTCTAAAGTAAAAAAATAACAATTACATTTTTCAGGATAGCAGACGATAAACTGGTCCTTCTTTTAGTTCCTATTTTCTTCCTAACATAAAACCTAACGTCGTTTTTGACGTGTACTGTTAAAGTGAATGAAGTGTCCGTTAATACCAAAGTGAAATTATCCCAAATGATGAGAAAAAATTAGTCCTTCAATGCAATTTGATTTTAGTTTCTCTCAAATCCTAACTGTGCAAAATCTCCAACTAATCACCTTGAAAGTCTGCTGCAAAACCCTAACACAACGCATAATGAATAATATTGAAATTTCAACAAGCACGAAATGCCAAAGGAAAAAGAATGAAGGTAGCAATTAGAATGGTAGAAGTGACTCAACACACATAAGAGGGTTCAACAATAAAATAGTTTTTAAGTGTAACTGTAACTATATGCAACAATATACAAGTCTAAAATAATGGAGAATCCAAATAGATTATTTTTAGGTGTCCAAATTATAGAATAATTGCCAATTCAATTTATGTTTTGTGTTTGAGTGTTCCATTGAATTGTAATGCATACGTGTCATTGATAGTATATTTTTTTATTTTTTGTTTTTATTATAGGATAAGTTGTCATATTACAAGTTTTTTAAATTAAATGGTTGGACGAGATTATTGGAGATGTTGAAGTTCAAAATTCTAAGTACGGAGTAGAAGATAGATGGATTGATTTGGAGGAGAAAATTGTGAAATTGAAAATTAATTGTAGAAATAAAAAAATTCTAAATAAAAAGATTGACAGTAAATTTAAGAATATTATGTATTTTATGACTAATTTTTAATTGTAATTATTGTGAATGTGTTGAATAAGGAGGCTGGGTGAATCAAATTAAATTACTGAAGCATGAATATAGTAGCTTTATGATTGTAGTATTATGAATGGAGTAAAAGACAAATCGTTTTGATCCAGTATATGATTTTATCATTAATGTTGGTCTTAATGAATCTGATTTTCATAATGACTACATAAAAATAAAAAAGTCATATAACGATATATCCAAAAGGGCATTTTTATATTATCAAAATCTCCAAAGGATTGTTTCCAATACGAAGGCTTAATCCAAAAAGAAACATAAAAGGATTGTTTCATCGTCTAACTCATTGTGAGCACGTGTTTTTTCAAAAAAAATCTAACAAAAGAATCATTTTCAGCCGTTTTAATATCTGACTTTTATCATATTTACCATCTCTATCGTCTCCAATTTTAATTGGGTGCTCACTTGAGTTAGAATTATCGATATACCATGTTTTTCTCTTGTCGCAATCTTAAACTTATTTTCACCTTATATTCCTTCTTCTTTCTACATTTACTCCCATTTTTAATGGCATGACTCTCTTTATTAATCACCTTCTTTTTTTTATAAGATTGGTTAGGGTTTCCAAATTCAGTTGGTGGGACTTATACAACTCATTTTCAACACCTTCGTAACCATCATTATCAGTCTCATCATAAAAAAAAAGGAGGATCACTAACTTCGTCCTAGTCGATAGTACCTTTACCATCAAGAATAGGATACTTAAAATAGATATAGAACTCCTCACATTTTTTGTTTTGCATTTTGTACTCCTTTAAAGCATTGATCTCTAAGTTTCCAAAAAATAGGGTACAAACTAACTTCTAAATTAGCAGTATTCAGATAAATCACATCATTGTTTTGTAATCATTGTATCCCAAACTTTTGAACAATTTCTTCAAGTCAAAGAAGTTGATAAGGTCCATATCCATCTTTAGAAATCTCTTAACCAACACATCTCGATTACTTAACTCCCCGCGTTTATTCCTCACAAATTTTCTTCAATGGTGGATGACAGGAACAACAAATTCCTCCATTTGATAAGTGAAAACACAATAATTACTTAGTGTTTGAATATATTGGGCCAACAATTGACTAAAGAATCAGGAACATATTTATTTTTTTTTGCTTATAACATAAACAATACTAAAAGTGATACTACTATCACTATTTTCAGAAATCATAAACAAATAAATCAAAGCCCCAAAAACTAATAGGAAATGCATTTCAAATTTTTAATGTTGCAAATATTGTTGTAATAAATAAAATAAGCTCAAAATTATGAATTGCATATGACAAAACAACTTGTTAACAAATATTTATAGCCTCAGAGTTATCATTGGGATCACAACGAAAGAAACTCACCAAAGGGTACACTAAAAATAGTAACATTTTTTACCTGGGTGAAAAAGGTCTTCGCTAACAGCTCTTTTCTTGACTACTTCTTCCTTCCTAGGGTGGTGATAGAAAGATTGTGACTTTTGTTACTGCTGGAATGGTGATAGAAAGATTCTTTGGCTTCAACTTCTTCCTTAGGGCTAATGGTAAAAACAAAGGGTTACTATGAGAGGTTATAAACCAAATTGGAAGAAAAATGAGGGAAGGAGTATTCGAAAACGACGTTGTCCAACTGCAAAAGTGGCAGATACGGACAAGTCATTTCACGTAATGGGACAACTAAGCAACTCTGTTCCGTTTCATTTCATGGGCTGACGGAAGGATGTAACAAGTCCAATGTTTGCTATCCTAGGGAATGTAATTGTTACTTTTTTTTCTTTACAGGCTACATAGTCAGAATACAAGATATTCAGGGACCTGGAAATGTAATTGTTATTTTTTTCCTTTACAGGCTGAATAATCCAAATAAAAAATATTCAAGGATCTAATTATCACTTTACTTTTGAATATATATGTGTGTATATTTTTTCTTGCTCTTGAATTTATTATACATTAGTGAGTTGGGACTTTACCTGGGTATCAATTTAATTTTAACATTATCTTGGGCTTCAGCTTCTGTTTGAACTGAATACAAAAAATATCTAAGAATCTGGATAAAAAGTCCAAAAACTAACGCCTGTAGATAAATAAGCGAATGCCGTTGACCAAAAAATAATTAAAAAGTAGGGGTATTATCGGTTCAGTTTGGTTTGGTTTTAGACCAAAAATCAACAGAACCGATCTGTTAGGTTTTTTAACAGCATCAACCAATCGGTTTGCTATTTTTGCAACAACCAAACTGAGTCGAACCGAACCAAAAATAATTTGGTTCGGTCGGTTTTTCAGTTTTAAATCTTAATTAATAGAATGTTAATCACATTAATTACAGTAAATGAGGTTCAAAATAACTGACCTCTAAAGAAGATGTTAAGTTGCAAGAGAGGGCTCAAACTTCTGCTATTGCTCGGTGCCAGCAAGGAGAGGGTTGCTTTGCGATGGCTCGAAAAAATGCGACTTTGGAGACAACGTGGGGTTCTTGGTGACAGCGCGAGCTTCTTGGCGATGGAGAGGGCTGCTCGATTTACGGCGGCGGTGCAGACTGGACGATGACATTCTCTGCTACGGCTGCGATGGAGATGAGCACTGTGGTTGGGACTTGCGACGGCGTGACGACGAACGCGCCACCGCCGTGGATTGCGTGAGAAATGAGAAGGATGGAGGGGAAGGAGAAAAGCGCCGTGGATGGAGGAGGAGGGAAGGCGGTGCTATGGTCTACGACATTACGGATGGAGGGAGCCCGGAGAAGGAGGCGCTATGGAGGGAGGGAGGGAAGGAGGAAGGCGTTGCGATCTGAGATTCAGAAGAAGAAAGACGAGGGGGGAGGCACTGCGTGTGCGAGTGAGCATTCACTTAGGGTTAGAGGTTTTTCTTGTTAGGTTAAATTATGGGTTAATACTTAAATTCATCCCTGAAAGATCACGCGATCTTCATTTTTGTCCCCGAATGATTTTTTTAATCAAATTAGTCCCTTAAAGAATTATTTTAAATCACGTTCGTACTTCCGTTAACCAAGTGATGTCGTCGTTAGAAATCTGCTGACATGGAATGTGAGCTGGCAGCCCACCCTAACACCTGGCATGGTGTGTGTATTGTTGATGAGATATGTTTAGGGTGTTGCATCAATTTAGTTCCTAAGTGTGAAATAAATAAACCCTAATTCCCAACCTTCGAAGAACACGATTGCCTTGCTTGAGCGTTGTCGCAGACCTAACTGCTGTTCTTAGAGGAGGAAGTTGATCTCGGCGCCATGATGGGAAGCGGAAGTGGAGGGTCCGGTGGTGGGTTTCCGTCGCACTCACACGGTAGTTATACTTCGAGCTCGTCCATGTGAAGAAGAAGACAAAACCATGAGAAAACCTGTTTCTGCGGTTTAAAAACTTTGATTAAGAAATCTAGGACATCAAAGAATCCAGATCGATTGTTTCATACTTGTGCACGATATCGGGTGAGTTTAATTTTGTATGAATGATATCATCATGTTGGCTTTCACTCTTGTTTTGGGGTTAACAGTATTGTTCAATGTTTTCAGAAAGGGAACCATTGCAATTTTTTTAAATAGGTGGAAGAAAATGAAAATGTAGCTGTTGCAGAAGGTTCTAGGGGTGTCCCAGAAATCGAAGGAGAATTGGACATTGATTATGAAGATTGGAAGGTTAAATTAGCATGGACAATAGGTAGTTTAAAAGCAGAAGTCAGAGTATATAGAATGTTAATGTGCTTCATGTTCACTAGTGTGATGCTAGTTATCTTAGTAGGAGCTTTTCTTTGCATGTCATATATGTACAAGTAGGACTGAGTGAATGTGATATGGTGGTGTGATTTAGGGAGCTGGTTTCTTTGTTTCCAGTACCATGGCTAAAGTATTGTAATCTGAAACTAGAGGTTATAAATGGCAACTTGGATTTTGAATACACCTGTGATGAAAAGATAATATGTAAAGAAGCAAATGGCAAACCAAAGACATAACAAGATAATAAAGTTCCTTAAATTTCTTAATATAAAGTGTTAATATGAAGTTTCCAACATTGCATTTGTCAACACAAAAGGTAGTAGAGTTCCTAAAGTGATTCATCAGAAACACTTCATACCAAGGCAAAACATGCACCCAAAATAAAGGCCTTACAAAATAGTGAGACTAGATAGTGTTTAACACAAACATATCTTTCCTCATCTATAGCCTAAAACAAAAAAATTGCATATGTTCCAATGAAGGTCTTCAGATGGCGTCATCTTTCTTCCTTGGTCGTTTGAACCCTGGAGTCGGCACAAAGGTCATGAGACTTGCAAGCTTCTTGGTTGTTGCAGCACTAGATCCTTTGATTGTTTTAGCAGAAATTGGAGTTGTTGCAGTTGTTGGAGCAGGTTGGGGAGGGACAGCTCTTTTTCCTTTTCCCTTAGAAACTTGAAACTTTGGTGCTCTTCCCCTCACCTTAGCCTGCATGACATGTGAAGTAAACACATAAATAGAGAGACACAGATGGAGTAACATGAAATTGAAATTAAAGTAGTTAATCAAACCACTGTTGATTCAGTGGGTGGTGATGGTGCTGTTACTTGGGTTGCTGGGATTCCTTCCGGTTGGGGCAAGACTATATGTTTGGCTGCATTCGATCGCTGTGGTGGTGGGAAAACAGACAATGGGACAGGATTATCTGGAGTAGCATCAGTTGGGAACTCATTTGGTGCATCTTTGTTAGGTTCCGTTAATGGCAGTTGTAGTTGCATTAAACGTGCTTCTTCTTCAGCATCAGCTTGTTTCTTCAGTTTGCATGTTCTCTTGTTGTGTCCAAGCTTACCACAGAACATGCATCGGATAGGGTTATATTTTCTCTTCATTCTTGTCTTGGAACCAGATCCTCCTTCATCTTTGTCTTTTTTTCTGTTCTTTGTGGGTCTACCTGGTTTGGGCTTAATTGGAGGGGGAACTGGTGCAGGACGACCTATTTTTTTCTATAAGTCTTGGCCCTTGATTGGGTTAACATGGAAAGCACACGTTTTTCAGTATGATTCCATGGTTAACCACTCATGGCAATATTCCTCAACCGTCTTATCATTCTTATCTTGTATACATGATATGACATGCATACAAGGCATACCTGTGCATGCAGTTAATATTTCAGACCAAGTTTGCATTGTTCATACAGTACATTTGCCAGAATCTGTTTAAAGATTGAGTAAATATACCTGTCAATTGCCAGAATCTGCATGTGCAAGTTCGCTTTCCTAAGTCAACAACCATTGTGGTTGGCTAGCCATGAACCTCGTATAACTCCTCATTCTAATCACCACTCCATTGTGGGGACCAATGCTGGGAAAGCTTTGTCATTGCCTCAAGCCTGCTCTGTTGCACTGGAGGTAGCATACCCTGGTAGTTTGCCACTTTTTGCCTATTATCGATCATGGTCTTCATTATGATCCTCCTAACTTCCTCTGCCAATGTAAGGATAGGCTTAGTCCTATCATGCTTGGTCCTTGCATTAAACGACTCACAAGCATTGTTACAGATAGTGTCCATTTTTGGCCCTTCACAAAAATGAGATTTAGTCCATGATTCTTTCGGCCACTTATCCAGATAAGCCCATGCTCGTTCATTTATCACCTTGACCCTCTTCATGTTTCTTTCAAAGTCAATAATAGTCCTTGATCTAGCACATTCCCACACCAGCTCTTTCAGTTGTATACTCCCCCACTGTTTCAAAAAATTCCTTCAGAGATGCCAGACGCAAAATCGATGGTGAACTCTTGGCATCACCTCCTACATGGCTGGGGTAAATTCCTACAAAAACAGTTTACATCGACAAGATTTCGCATTGAATCAGTCCTCAAATGATATTTCATTAAATCAAATAAGTCCGAATAGATATTTCATTAATTCAATTTGGTCCTTAAAAATCTTTTCAAGAATCAAATACGTCTTTACCTTCTACATATCTGAGATGAAGGCCCATCCATTTTCCCTGTAGTAACCAAGGTCATTGTGCAGCATCTCAAGAAACCATTGCCAGTTATCTCCGTTCTCCACATCCACAAATGCATAAGCAATCACGAACACGTGATTGTTGGAATCCTGGCCACAAGTAGTCAGCAATTGCCCTCCATGCAAGCTCTTCAAAAAGGCTCCGTCCAAGCCAATCAATGGTCTACACCCGGCCTTGAATCCTTTCTTACACGCATCGAGACATACATAAAACCTTTGAAATTGTGGAGGACTCTCAGGCATGGGAATGACACCAACTTGGGCCGTTGAACCTGGGTTGTTGGTCTATAGTTGGTTAGCATAATCCCAGATAAGTGCATACTGTTCAACTTCATCTCCTTCCACTACTTTCTATGCTGCCTTTAAGGCCCTAGTAATGCAGGTCCTATTAAGCTTAATGCTGCACTTTCTCACAAACCAATCATATACCTCGCTATGCTTCATAGTTGGGTACTTTCTAAGCTTGGGAACCAGCTTACCCAAGGTCCACTCTTGTGTTGCAGCCCTGTTCTTTCTCTTTCTAGCACATGTGTGTTCATCAACTAGTGTCTTAATCTGCCATACCCCATTCTGCTTATTACATGCACAATAAACAACCCAGGGATATCCCTTTGTTTTGCATACAGCCCGTACTCTCACGTTATCATTTTTAGTAAAAATGATATTTTTACACCATTGTATGGTGTAATCCCTAGTTGCATTCATAAAGTGATGCTTGGGCTTAAAGATCATGCTAACCTCAAGCTTCAGATTTCCAAATTTCGCCTTTTAATTGTATGGTGGATACACAGTAGCCTTCTCTTCATCAGAGTCTAAGACCTTATCCATATCTTCCGAGTTCTAGGAGTCACAGTCAGATTCACCCTCAATTTCAGTTTCCTCTCCTGAGTCTGTCAATCCAATCACAACAAATTGCAGTTATCAAATCAACATGTGTGCATAAAAAATAACATCAGTAACATTGGTGGAAATACCAACCATGACTTACCAGAATCATATGGCTCGTCCTCTTTAATATCTTCGTAGCTAGAGTCATCGGTGTCAATAACCTTCTCATCCCTTCTAGAAGAAGTTGGTCTGTGCTTCTCTCTAAAATTAGTCTTTCTTGTCCTTCTACTTTCAAATTCATCACTCCCACTGTCAGTGTCACTGAGATCTCCCAAGCCTTTAGTCAGTTTATAGAGACTGTCCTCAGCACTCTCATTTGAGTCATGAGAGTCACTATCATTCTGAATTAGGGGTGGCTTAACAACTCGACCAGATCTTGTGCAATGCTGAGGTTCTTTGTTCTTATTTTGAGCATGTGACTTCTTTGGAGGTTGGTGGCTACTTCTTGGTTTAACAGCAGTGCTGGGATTTGCAAGTTGGGAGAAACTTTTTGGTTGGAACTTGGCTTGGGGTTTGGGCTTTTGAGTGGGATAAGAACTACACTTTCTGGTGGGCTGAGAATTGGGCTTCTCAGTGGGCTTTTCTGTGGGCTGGGAGGACCTTGTTTTGGGCTTAACATAGTCAATTTTCTTGGGGGTGAGGATTGGGTCCAGTAGAGTTGGGAGTGGCTTTGGCTTTATTTTTGAAAGTGGGATGCAGAGGGTTAATTGCCAATGGCTGTGAGTGGCTCTTTGTAGGCTGGGATGCAATTTTTATTGCTGGCATTGCAGGCTGTGTGCTGGGCAGCTTCAACAAAGATGCATTGGTTGGCAAAATTATATCATCTTCCTCACTCATGCATTCCACCACGTGTGGCTCTGAAACTCCATGTTCAAATAATATGTTCATCACATTGTGATTCCTTCTACAAGTCTAACACATTTTGAGCAGGTCTTTATCAGTCTCCAACTTCCTCAGCCCACTCTAAAGTGACAGCCAAGGAACCTTCCACCAACATATGTCTCCCCAGCATATCCCAGTTCCTTATAGTATCCTTTAACAAAAAACACATCAAGTGTATCCCCATCAACCCCCATCAACACTTCTGTATTATCTGGTTCGTAGATTCTACTTCCTTTCTCATCATTTTTAAAATTTTCACCATGATAAAATATGAATGTCATTGGAGGACCCTTTATCTAAGACTTGCAAGGCCTCCAAACCCTATAAAAAAAATTAAAACAGAACATAAAAAACACTAAATCATCACCAACACAGCAACTAAACCAGTAACTATTACTCCATTAACACAAAAAAATAGTTATCATTTTTCTAAGAAAAAAAAAACAGAGTCTTTTCTCAGTTATGCATTTAGCCGATCATAAACCAAACCCTGGGATGAAACCCTAGACCCTATGCACTAACAGATTCTTAACGATGACTCAATCATATAATGCGAAAACTAGGGGTTTATATAGTGTTACCAATTTTTTTTCATAAGATACAAAAAACTTTACCTCTCACTTTGAGCGCAGAAATAATGCTGTGTACTTGCCTTCAAGTTTCCCACCAAGCTCTAGAGCAGACGCATGAACAATGCTCCACAACTACTCTAATGGTTGCAGACAATGGGGCGGTCTTCTTCGTCTTCCTGGTGGTTGCTTACGGGTCAGAGAAACAGAGAGTCACGGTGAGAATGAAGAAGAACAAGTGAGATTAGACATCAAAGACTAAGTGTAAAACGCTACACTCTACCCTCAAAACGCACGTGTTTCACTGCAACACTCTCAAGTTGCCAAACGACGTCGTTTGGTTAGGGTGGGCTGCCAACTCACATTCCACGTCAGCAGATTTCTAACGGCGAAGTCACTTGGTTAACGGAAGGACGAACATGATTTATCTTTCAGGGACTAATTTGATTAAAAAAATTATTTGGGGACGAAAATGAAGATCGTGTGATCTTTCAGGGACGAATTTGAGTATTAACCCATTAAATTATAAAACAGTAAAAACATTTGACATTGTAGGTTAATCTTCGGTTTGGTTTGGTTTGGTTCGGTTTTTATTGAGTCAATCGAAAACCAAATCAAACCAAACCAATTGGTTTTATTAGGGAAAACCCGGTTTTTTCGGTTTTTAAATCGATTGTTGTAAATTTTGGTTCAACTTTACTATAAATTTCGATCCAATTCGATAACTTACACCCTATAAAGCACGGATACTTTGTTGAGTTGCCATGTCCGCGTGTCGGACACATTTCGGACACGACACTCACCAACACTCGTCCAACATGCATGTTTGCTGTGTCCAACCGTGTCTTAGTAAAATAAAAAATTCTTCTCCTGACACGCTTGGACACACCTAAACACAATCACATGTCAGCGTGTCCAATCTTATTTTTAACATATATTCTTAAAATAAATTTAGATATAGTATATATTATTATTTATTAAAATAAAAAATATTTAAAATACTTGAATGCGTGTCGCTTTTAAAATTTGCATGTCGGTGTGTCCCATGACATATCGTATCCCGTATCCGTATCAGTGTCATCATAACTTACACCTCCTTTTAAAAAGAATAGTAAACGGTAGATGGTTGTTGTTTATGCCAAAAAAACTATTGTTGTCAACTCGGTGTCAAGAATGTTGACCCAATAAAAAATCTGCGTACACTATTTTGATAATTATTTTGGCCACAATATTCCATTCAAATCAAATTAACATATTACATGTGACTCGACATGGTAAGCAAAACTCTGAGACTCAGTAAAATCAATGGTGTTTAATGTTCTTTAACATGGCTTCCTGGTGGATATAATATAATTTTTCGTTGGATATAGTATAAAGAGTGGCATAGTAGGAGTTGATATTGGAAGAAAACTAACTATATTGATATAGAACATACAAAAGTACAAAACCATCCAATCTCATCATACATAGCTCTTCAGTGTTCCCATCTTAAAAAAAGAAAACTACAAAAATATACATTGCTTACATTTCATAAGTGCTGGTATGATTGCAGTACCTAGCTTACATTTCTGTTTGAATAAAAGATACAAATGCTATAGTTTTCTCAAACAAAAAGATAGCATTAAAAGGTTTCAATTTGTTGGTGAAAAAGAGCAGCAAAAGTCTCCATGTGATTTTGGGTGAGAGCCAAACCAATCTCAATTCCACCATCGACATTCCTACCTTCAGAAAGAGAAAACGAAGCTGTCTTATTAACAGAAGCAACATCAACTCTTGTAGGCTTTCCAAATCCAAAATCAACCCCATAAACCCCAAACCATGGTGAACCCGAAGGTGAGTACAATCTACTCCCTTCTCCAACAACAGATTGCACCATTAACATGTAATTTTCTGCCCCATTTAACACCCCATTATCATTATTCTCCAAATCATACAACATCTCTGTTATCATCTTCAGAGCATTTATGAACCCATCACTCCCTTCTATCCCCTCTTTCTCTACCGATATCAACGGAATCGCCACGCAGTTTCCAAAATATGTTGGCCGCAATGGAGGTTCCAAACGGGATCTACAATCCACGTTGAATAAAAATGCAACTTTCTTGGACTCTTGTTGCTCTGCTTTCACCAAGCAATTCAACAAATAAGCACTAGTAACCGCAAAAGTAGAAACCTTAGTTTCCAAGTTACTGCTTTTTGCATGTTTCTTGAGCTTTTGAATTTGTGAAGTCTTCAATTCAAACACCCCTTTAACTACATCGGTTCTTGATTCCGTGGCTGTCTCCAAGATCTTAAGACTCCTATTGTTTTCTCCACCGAAGTTCAACCATGTCTTCGCGAACAACTCGGCGATTCGCTTTGGGTCCTTTACGACTGATCTGTCAAAGAACGGTGTTAGATTCTCGGGAAGTGACATCGATGGCGTATGTGAGATCTGGGAGCACGTATAGGCCCATGCTTTCATGAACATGGTTGAGCAGTTTCCATCGAAAGCGGCATGGTGAGTAGTTATTCCGATGCAAAAGCCAGAGTTCGGGAACACGGTTACTTGCAACGCAAGCAAAGAAGCTCTGTGATCTGAAATACTCAAGCGAGGTACTAATTGTTGGAACTTGGAAACTTGGCAAAGATTGGAACAAAGGTGGTTGAAATCTTCGTTGGATTCGGATACGACGAGAGGAACGGAATCTTGACCGGGGACGTAGGTGATGGTAGGAATGAGAGAATGTTGCGGCCAAGTGATGTTACCGGCGAGGGGGAAGAAGTGTTGAAGAGTGAGTTGAAGGGAGTGTTTGAGATTGGGAAGAAGAGAGTCAAAGAATGAAGAAGTTGGGTTTGGGAATTCGTAGAAGTAAAGACGCTCTGTGGAGGGAAGCCTTAGCCATAGCAGGTCGAAGAAGGTTAAGGGAAGGGTGGTGGTTGTGGTGGTGGTGGTTCCTTGTGGCGGCGCAACTTTGTAAACTTCATGGACTTTGAAGAATGCTGGAGGAGATTGCGCCATCACGTGCGCGAGAGCGTGTTAGAAGAAAGAATGGGGAATTAATTGTTAATTGGTTTTTCAAGGTTGCCCTGGTATCCTCCTTCCTTGCTATTTATAAACAAAAACATTAAAAAAATAATTTTAAAAAATTCTCTCTCTAATACTAGTNNNNGAATAAAGAATAAAAAAAATTTTAATTTAATATTATAAATCTCACTAAAATTTTGCAAAATTCCAGTCATATTTATCTCTTTTTGTATTTTCAATATCTTAGCATATTTCATTCCTTTCTTTTAGTTCCGCATTTAAGTTTGTTTAATCCAATTTGTGTTTTTTTAATTCATGTTAAACATCCGTTTGTATCAATGTGTTATTAATAACACAAAATTTTCATTACTTTTTCACTACTTGCAAAGTAATAAACATCAATATTAAAAGTCCTTAAATTTTGGATTGAGTTTAATTTTTAGAGGAAATCGTATCTATTTCTCGAATTAAGATCATTGAAACAAAATTAATCAATATATGTGTTAAAGTCGAACGAAAATCCAGCAAAATAATACCATATTTATAGACACACTCCACCAATCTTTTCTTGTCATGTGTGGAATTTCAAAGTTCAAACCCTTTAAGAATAACTGTTCCCACTAGAACCTGTAGTAATTTTATCAACATAATGTTGTTTAGTCTTTCCATCGACATCCTTTTTGCCGATACTATTTTCATCGAATAATTCATAGCATGGTTAAATAAAAGAACTAGAAGATTTTTGAAACGAGAAAGGTTATTAGAAGGTCATTAAAATTAATTGTTTTTAGCCATTAATATTTAAAAATATAAGATAAAGTATATTGTTAAATTACTAGATTAAAAAATTAGATTAAAAAATTAAATTAATAATTAAATGATGTCTAAAAATAATAAATTTCGATAATCTTCTATTATTTCTCTTTTAAGACTGACATTATGTGTTTTTTTGTTTAGATAATACTTATGATATATTATTTTAAGTAATTTAAGATGATATAATATTTAAAGTTACGTTTTTTTTTCTTTCTAATCATTAGCACTCCCGGAAATTTAAACTTGTGTCTTTGTTTTGGGACTAAGTTGGCATTATAATATTTTATGTAGTTGAGCAATATTTTGTTGATACACTGTATTATTGGTTTATTTTCCTTTATTATTAAATAAGTCAAGGTGTACAATTCATTCTGATTACATTTTATTTTATTCCATAGTGGAACCTATGAAGTATTGATATCTTTGTCGTATTTGTATATCAAATATATTTTAGATATAATATTTATTGATATTCGTTTGATATACGTGTCTATTATGTCTAACTGTATTTTAATAAAAAATTATATATATGTGTATTTTCATATTTTCTAATATTTTAAAATTTATATATCCACAAATTTCATATTATGTTTCGTATTTGTGTTAATGTCCTTACATTATTGAGTAAAATATTAAAATTAATAAAAGAAACTACGATCACGACAAAACTTATTAGAATTTAGAAAAGATCAAAAGAACGAGAATTTCCTAAGAAATGACACAAGCAACACAATAGACACAATTTTCTCCAAGTCCAAAATTCAAACTTTGCAATCGATCACCCACAAGGTTCCTTCCACTTTGGCGTCTGTGTATATTTATATCCCCGTCAAAGATATTTTACAATAATTAGAAAAAAAAAATTATCATTATGTTTTATGTGCTATTTTTAATGGATATAATAGTTAAGCGTAGGGTGTTCATAAAAAAAATTAAAATACAGTTAATCGGTTAAAAATTATAATTACTAGTTTAATAAAATAATTTTTAAAATTATTTTTGTATGACTAACCTGGATGTAACTCGGTGTCTAAGAGTCAACGTTGAGTTGTTTTCTTTAATGCCAAACTATAGACTTGAAAGATTTGAGCTCTTCGTCCAGAGAAATATCACGTCACGGAGAGTATGAACAAAGGAGGAGTGTACCTGCAAAAGACACTCCAATGTTTAAGTTAGTACTGTGAATTAAGTGTATCCTTTGAAGATAAAATATCATACTTTTATAGGTGAGATAAAACAGGTCGGTTACGTTTCTATTGATCATCTGAATAGGTTTTAATAAATGATAATGTCTGGTCAGACGTTTTTATTCCAAGATGTAGTCCATTGAGTCTGATTGTAACGTATAACGCCGAGTTATAACGTAAAGTGTCGAGTTATAGTGCACAATGTCGAGTTATTGTATATAATGCCGAATTATGATATCAGATTTATAACGGCCGTATCATAGCCCCCAAGCTTAGCCTGGCTATATTTTAATAAAGCAGGTTGAGCTTTTTTAGTTATAACTCGGCGATTTGAGTTATAGGTATGGATCCCCCAGATCAATTTACTTTATTAAAATAATGAATAATTTGAATTTCAGACGTGATTTGAAGTTAACGTGTATTGAAAAGTGTAGTAGTCTTGTCATTGATTGTGCCTTTGATTTTTCCAATGTAATTTTGAACGGTTGATTTAATAGATGCAACGGTTAGGTTTTTTTCATGGAACTGAATAGTTAAATTTGAATAGTTGCTGAGACGATTTTGATAAAAGTGAATTTGGTTGGGCGAGAATATTGAGTTAGTTCACCTTTGTTTGGTGATTTGATTGAGTTTGATTGCGCATGTGTAAACGATGTGACTTTGAATTGAAGAGTTGTTGCGAATGGATAAGTGTTTGTACTTGTATGATGTGATTGAGTTTATTGACTGTTGATAGTCATAGTTCGGAATTGAAGATTGAATTTGATTGCGCATGTGTAAACGATGCGACTTTGAAGTGAAGAATTATCGCGAATGGATAATTGATTGAAGATTGTGTTTGATTGTGCATGTGTAAACGATGCGACTTTGAATTGAAGAATTATCGCGAATGGATAATTGATTGAAGATCGTTGATATAGATCTTATGATAATTGATATAGATTTGACAATGACTGATAATGATTGATATAGAAACGATAATGATTGATATAGCTCGGATAATGATTGATATAAATATGAAAACATAGATAATAGATATAGATTTGAAAATAGAAAAACAGATATAGGTCGGCGAATAGAGATAACATATATAGGTCGGCAAATAGAGATGACAGATATAGATCGACAAATAGAGATAACAGATGTAGATCGACAAATAGAGATAACAGATATAGATTTGCAAATAGAGATGATAGATATGGATTGAAAAATAGATATAACAGATATAGATTGGCAAATAGAGATAACAGATATAAATCGATAGAGATGACAGATATAGATCATATATATAACAGATGTAGATCGAAAAATCAAATATAGGTCGGTAAATAGAGATATCAAATATAATTTGGCAAATAGAGATATCATATATAAATTGGCAACTAGAGATAACTGATAAAGATCGATAAATAGAAATAACAGATATAAATCGAAAAGTAGAAATGACAGATATAGATTGGCAAAAAGATATAACAAATGTAGATCGAAAAATCAGATATAGATCGACAAATAGAGATATCAGATATAAATTGGCAAATAGAGAGATCAGATATAAATTGGCAACTAGAGATAACTGATAAAGATCGGCAAATAGATATATCAGATATAAATTGAAAAATAGAGATGACAAATATAGATTGAAAAAATAGAGATAACAGATATAAGTTGAAAAATAGAGATGACAGATATAGATCAGAAAACAGATATAGATCGAAAAATAGATATACCAGGTATGATTTGAAAAATAAAGATGACAGATATTGATCGGAAAAACATATAGATCGGCAAATAAATATACCAGAGATGATTTGAAAAATAGAGATGACAGATATAGATGGGAAAAACAGATATAGATCAGCGAATAGATATACCAGAGTTGAATTGAAAAATAGAGATGACAGATATTGATCGGAAAAACAGATATCGATCGGCAAATAAATATAACATATATAAATTGGGAAATCAGATATAACAGATATAAGTTGAAAATAGAGATAACATATATAAATCGAAAATAGAGATGATTGATATAAATTGAAAGATAGAGATGACTGATATAAATCGGCAAATAGAGATGATTGTTATAAATTAGAAAATAGATATGACAAATATAGATCAGAAAAACAGATATATATCGGCAAATAGATATAACAGATATAGATTGGCAAATAGGGATAACAGATATAAATCGGAATATAGAGATGATTGATATAAATTGGAAAATAGGATGATTGATATAAATCGAAAAATAGATATAGATCGGCAAATAGAGATAATTGATATAAATCGGCAAATAGAGATGGTTGATATAAATCGGAAAATAGATATAACAGATATAAATTGGCAAATAGAGATAACAGATATAAATCGGAAAATAGAGATGATTGATATAAATCGAAAAATAGAGATGACTGATATAAATTAGAAAATAGAGATGATTGATATAAATTGGAAAATAGATATAGATCGGCCTTTTTCGGGCCTTAATGATTTACTATATGACCTTTGTTTACAAAGGTGCAAGTAAGTTTGAAGCCATGGGAAGGAAATTGGGCCTATAGAAAGAAAGGTGTTTATTTCGAGGCCCCACGGTGGGCGCCAATCGTTCTTGTGTGACTAACCTGGACGTAACTCGGTGTCTGAGAGTCAACGCCGAGTTGTTTCCTTCAACACCGAGCTATAGACTTGAAAGATCCGAGCTCTTCGTCCAGAGAGATATCACGTCACGGAGAGTATGAACAAAGGAGGAGTGTATCTGCAAAAAGACACTCCAATGCTTAAGTTAGTACTGTGAATTCAGTGTATCGTTTGAAGTTAAAATATCATACCTTTATAGGTGAGATAAAATAGATCAGTTATGTTTCTATTGATCATCTGAATTAAAGAGCAATTAATAGATTTTAATAAATGATAATGTCTGGTCGGAAGTTTTTATTCCAAGATGTAGTCCATTGAGTCTGATTGTAACATATAACGCCGAGTTATAACGTAAAGTGCCGAGTTATGGTGCATAATGTCGAGTTATTGTATATAATGCCAAATTATGACATCGGATTTGTAACGGCCGTATAAAAAATTATATCCATAGCTTTTAAAATTAGATAACCAAAATTAAATTTAAAAAACCAGTTTTTAACTGATTAACCAAAACCAAAACTAAAATCAAAAGCTAATTTCAAAATGACAACATTCTTCTCCTCTTCGACAAAACCAAATTCACTCTTCGCCGCCGTCAACCGTTCTTCTCCTCTGCCTCTCGCGGAGCTCGCCGGTGGTTCGTCGGACCTCTACCTCTTCAAGTCTTCACTTTGACTCGAGACTTTGTCTCTCTGCCTCGACCCCCCATTCGCGTCTCTATCTTCACTTTGATTCGTCGGAGTATCTCTCTTTTTCGATTCTCTTCTTCTTTCATTGGTGGCTCACCGGAGCTCATCAATTGAAGTAAACTTCCTCCTTGCCCTTGGTTCTGAGTTCTGAGTTTCATTTCAACGGATTGAAAATGTACTAATTTTAAAATCTCTCAGTATTGAACTCTTCATTTCAATGGATCCTGCTGTAAGTTTCTTCTTCACTGTGGTTCATTTTTTGATTAGTTAGGACTTAATTAATTTGTATGAATTGAATGAAAAATAGTTGTTCTAATTATCTGTCTCATTGAATGGAGAATTGTTGTTCTAGCTGCTGCATTATGCTGTGTTTCTGCAACATTAAACTATAGTAATTTGGCCACTAATTTCAATTAAAGGGGATTATAGGATAACTTTGAATAATAATAAATTTGATACCATGATTCCACCAATAATCAAATCACCCTTTCTAACAGTAAAAGAGGGTTATGCCTAATCTTAATCTTTTGTTCTGTAAATTATGCAATATTTAATTTAATCTAATTTGATGTTTTTGTGATCATAACCTATTGGTTTATCCAAAATTATAAATAAATGAAAATTTAAACTGAATTATACAATGTGTTAATCTATTGAAACCATTTATTACGTGCATGACATGTAATTTGTGTAGTTTAAATATTTGTCTTATGAATATATATGTTATATGTTAGATATTAGGAGTGGCAGAAGGGTGAACTTTTTGGCTACAAACTTATGTGTAATTGTGTTTATTTAATTTTTTCTTGATCTTTTATTGCTTTGTATTGTGAAGATTATATTATAATGAATATGAAAAAGGGTAGAGAAGTTAGAGATAATATTTTTGAATCCAGATATGGGTTTGGAGATTTTGGATTCAGTAGAAGTATGATGATGTGTTTGGAAGCAGAGATCCATTTGATGATCCTTTTTTCAGTGACCCTTTTAATAGCTCAACTAACTACTTTAAATTACTTTTCTGCATTAGTTTATATAATTGCACTTAATGTACAATTTTAGTCTGGTGTTTAATTGGATATGCCATTTGCTTCGGCCCCTAGCTCACTGGATGAACATTTAAGTTCTGGCACCTAATTAGAGACTTCATCTATAAGCCTAGCAATTAGAATTATATATAAATTTTTTTGGTAGGTCCAATTATTTAGATAGTAATTTGATTACGAAGCAATAATTACACCTATATAGTTGCCTCACAACACTACTTGCTGATAAAATTCACATCATATTCTTAAAAAGTGGGATGATTATTATTATTCAACCACTTCCTAGCTCTTGTTCCCTAAAATAGTAACATCATGTAATCTAATTATTATATATTACATAATATATATTTCTTAACTTCTTATAATTGATAACACTTCCTAGCTCTTATTACCTAAAATCTTGCCTGCTAATTAGTAATTAAACATGGTAATAACTGATGACACTCAACTTTTGGTGCTTGACTTTCAAACTCTAACAAGTTCTCAATGGTTATCTGATTCAACATTTCATATGGCAAGTGGTCATTTCTTAAATAAATCGGATTGGAGGCAACATGGCAGATAACTAGTGTTAATCTTATTACCTTTAACTGAATTTGAATCGGTTTCAAGTATATGTATATATTGTTTAAACTTTTCTTTGTGTTTGATAACTAGTCCATTCTGTAAAAAGCTAATGTTATATGAATTAATTTGTTTTTGGTGCTGGTATACTATATGATATTTACATTTTAATTTGTATATATTTACATATTTAATATTGTTGAAGTATTTAATAGTTAGATTTTATGGCTTCTTATTCAGAATGAGGTAGCCGATCATGATGTTCCCATGTCAGAGTCTGCAGAACATTCGACTTCTACATTATCTCCTCTCCCAACCACATCATCTGAGTGCAAAAATCGATCAACATTTTGGGACCACTTCAAGAGAACCCGTGATGATGAAAATAAGGCTCAATGTCAACGCTGTTTGAAAGTGATCAAGTGCGTGAATGAAACAAGTGCAATGAGATCACATTTAAAGATTTGCATAAGCAATCCCGGTTCAAATATAGGCAAACAATAGAAAACAGGCACATCGCCTAGCCCAGAAGCACAAGTGTGTAGGTTTGATGTAGAATATGCTCGGAAAAAATTGATATCAATGTTTGTTCGCGAGGAGCTTCCTTTTCGATTCGTAGAAAGTCAAGGTTTTAAAGAATATTCGGCAGCTTTGCAACCAGGATTCAACAATCTTTCACGTATTACGTTGGCACGTGACATCTTGATGCTTTATGAAACAAAGAAAGTTCAACTTCAAAAATACTTTCCAAATACGGAGGAAGAGTTTGTCTTACAACTGATAACTGGGGTTCATGTCAGAATATGGCGTATATGTATTTGACTGCTCATTTCATCGATGTAGACTGGAAGTTGCAAAAGAAAATACTAAATTTTTGCGAAGTCATCGGCCACACGAGAGAGATTATGGCTCAAAATATTGAAGCTTACTTGAATAGCTGGAAGTTGAACAAGATCTTGAGTTTGACAATTGATAACTGAACAAGATCTTGAGTTTGACAGTTGATAATGCATCGTCTAACGATGTAGGAGTTATGTATTTACAAAGAAGGCTGATTTCTTGGAAGAGTTCAGTTTTGAATGGAGAGTATCTCCATATGCGGTGTTGTGTGCATATTTTAAACCTGATTGTGAAGAGTGGATTGAAGGAGATTAATGATTTGGTCGCCAAAATTCGAGATGCTGTGAAGTATGTTAGATCTTCAAATTCAACATTAACTAAGTTCAAAGCATGTATTGCACAAGAGAATATTCCACATAAGAGTTTTGTTTGCCTAGATGTTGAAACGCGATGGAACTCTACATACTTAATGTTATTAGAGATGGAAGACAAACAATTTGTTGAAAAATTAAACAAGGGAAGAGGGATACCTTCAATTCAAGATTGAGATTATACTAAGTCCGTCTTACCATTTTTAGAGATGTTTTACGATGCTACACTTCGCATCTCTGGATCTTCTTATGTCACTAATAACTTATATATGAAAGAAGTGTTTGCTCTTGGAAGGAGGATTCAACAATATCGTTATGATGATTATTTGAGCACAAGTCTTATGACAAGATGAAAGCAAAATACAAGTATTGGGGAAATGCAAAAACTATTAACATGTTGTTAATTGTCGTAATTCTAGATCTTTGCCATAAATTGGATTATGTTGAGTGGTGCCTAGTTAATTCTTTTGGTGCGGAAGTGGGCGGTGAATTGAAGTCAAAGTTGTCTTCTTGTCTTCGTTCACTTTACAATTTATATCAAGATGCAGATGAAGGAAACTAAGACAGTCGGGTGCAAGTAATAAAGCCAAAGACATTTATGATATGGGGTTATATCGTCGATCAACCGGTCGCAATTCCAATATCTTAAGATTTAAGATCGGATTTGCGACCGATTGATCGGCGATATAACCTCATGTCATAAATGTCATTGGCTTTATCACTTGCACTCGGTTGGAAGAGGGTATCATCTTGGTTTCCTTCATCTGCACCTTGATATAAATTATAAAGCAAATGAAGACAAGAAAACAACGAAGCACTACTCAACATAATCCAATTTATGGCCAGGATCTAGAACTACGGCAATTAACATGATAATAGTTTTTGCATTTTCCCAATACTTGTTGTATTTTGCTTTCATCTTACCATAAAACTTATGCTTAAATCATCATCATCACGATATTGTTGAATTCTCATTCCAAGAGCAAACACTTCTTTCATGTATAAGTTACTAGTGACATAAGAAGATCCAAAGATGCGAAATGTAGCATCGTAAAACATCTCTAAAAACGGTAAGACGGACTTAACATAATCTCAATCTTGAATTGAATGTACCCCTCTTCCCTGGTTTAATTTTTCAACAAATTTTTTTGTCTTGCATCACTAATAGTTCAAATACCTTATGATGCTTTAAGACTGCTACTAACATTAAGTATGTAGAGTTTCATGTTTCAACATCTAGGCAAACAAGACTCTTATGTGGAATATTCTCTTGTACAATACATGTCTTGAACCTAGTTAATCTTGAATTTGAAGATCTAACATTTCACAGCATCTCGAATTTCGGCGACCGAATCATCAATCTCCTTTAATCCGTCCTTCACAATCAGGTTTAAAATATGCGCACAACATCGCATATGGAGATACTTCCATTCCTGAAGTCATCCAAAAATCAGTCTTCTTTGTAAATATATAACTCCTACATCATTAGATGATGCATTATCAATTGTCATGCTCAAGATCTTGTTCAACTTCCAGCTGTTCAAACAAGCTTTAACATTTTGAGCCATAATCTCTCCGATGTGGCCGATGACTTGGCAAAAATTTAGTATTTTCTTTTGCAACTTCCAGTCCACATCAATGAAATGAGCCATCAAACACATATACGCCATATTCTGACACGAACTTCAGTTATCAGTTGAAAGACAAACCCTTCCTCCATATTTGGAAAAGTATTTTTGAAATTGAACCTTCTTTGTTTCATAAAGTATCAAGATGTCACGTACCAACATAATACGTAAAAGAGTGTTTAATACGTAAAAGAGTGTTAAATCCTGGTTGCAAAGCCGCCAAATATTCTTTAAAACCTTGATTTTTTACAAATTGAAAAGGAAACTCCTCACAAACAAATATCGATATCAATTTTTCCCGAGCATATTCTGCATCAAACCTACCCGAGATTGTTTATGCAAATCTTTAAATGTGATCTCATTACTTTTGTTCCATTTCCGCACTTGATCACTTTCAAACAGTGTTGACATTGAACCTTATTTTCATCATTAGATGTTCTCTTGAAGTGGTCCCAAACTGTTGATTGATTTTTGTGTTCAGATGATGTGGTTGGGAGTGAAGGTAATGTAGAAGTCGAATCCTCTACAGACTCTGACACGAGAACATCACGATCGACTATCTCATTCTGAATAAGAAGCCTTAAAATCTAAATCTAATTATTAAATACTTCAACAATATTAAATCTCTAAATATATACAAATTAAAATGTAAATATTCATATAGTATACTAGCACACAAAAAAATTAATTCATGTAACATTAGCTTCTTACAAAATGGATTAGTTATCACACACAAAGTAAAGATCAAACAATATATACATATACTTAAAATCGATTCAAGTTTAGTTAAAGATAATAAGATTAACATTAATTATCTGCCATGTTGCATCCAATCTAATTTATTTAAGAATTGACCACTTACCATATCAAATGTTGAATCAAATAACCATTGAGAACTTAAGAACTTGTTAGAGTTTGAAAGTCAAGCACCAAAGGTTGAGTGTTATCAATTATTACCATGCTTAATTACTAATTAGCAAATAAGATTTTAGGGAACAAGAGCTAAGAAGTGTCATCAATTATAATCATTTAAGAAGTTAAGAAATATATATTATGTAATATATAATAATTAGATTATATGATGTTACTATGGGCCGCTATAACTATTCAAGAAGACACTCGAAACTGGAAGGATACAATATATATATATATACGCCGCCCACCCCCCACAAGGTACATCTCGCGCCTATGGGCCGCTATAACTATCCAAGAAGACACTCGAAACTGGAAGAATACAAAACCCCACCCGGTGGTATACTTAGTGTAAGCGAGCTACAAGTCCCACGACACAGGAGCGGGATTCTCTAAAAAGCCAAGGTCGCTCTCCTTTTGATGCCCCTACTATTGCTGCCTAATGGCTTGATTGCTCCCCCCAATCACTTGGGAATGCTCGAATATAGGAGAATCTGCTGTTCTCATGTAAGCCGACACAGCCCTGAATTCGGTAATTGAGTTCAGTGCCAGTAGCCGGCTCCTCACCCTGGAATGGGGTATGAACCGCCAATTGACCTGTTCCAAAACTGGACCGCTATGCGGCAACTGAGACTCCTCTAGATGAGTCAAATCTTTCCGTGTAACCGGTATGACCAAGGAAGTTAGCTTATCCCAGTTTCTCACGCTGTAAGGGAGAGGCCCCTCTCACTGAACACCAACCCAATCTAGAAGAACCTTCTTGTCCTCTTCGGTCAATCGACATTCATCTGAGCTTGCTTTTTCAAAAAGATGAGGTTCTCACTACCAGCCCCTCATTCATCTGCGTGGGACCCCTATGATCACCTCCACAAGAAAGTGAGGGATTCCTAATTCTTCCTTACGAGATATCCCCGGGGATTAAGAACCTCTATCAAATAGGGGGCCAGCTTTCTATCACTTTATTACTTGGGACTTCCTGACTCATCACCTTCCTCTAGTGCTCAAAGTCCTACTGGATATATATAATTCTAATTGCTAGGCTTATAGATGGAGTCCCTAATTAGGTTCCAGAACTTAAACGTTCATCCAGTGAGCTAGGGGCCAAAGCAAATGGCATATCCAATTAAATACCAGACTAAAATTGTACATTAAGTGCAACTGTATAAACTAATGCAGAAAAGTAATTAGAGAACACAGAAAAGTAATTTAAAGCAGTTAGTTGAGCTATTAAAATGGTCACTGAAAAAAGGATCATCAAATGGATCTCTGCTTCCAAACACACTTGGCATCATCATCATACTTCTACCGAATCCAAAATCTCAAAACCCATTTCTGGATTCAATAATATTATTTCCAACTTCTCTACCCTTCTTCATACTCATTATAATCTAATCTTTACAATACAAATCAACAAAAGACCAAGAAAAAAAATTAAATAAACACAATCACACACAAGTTTGTAGCCAAAAAGTTCACCCTTCTACCACTCCTTCTAATATCTAACATCTAACATATATATTCATAAGACAAATATTTAAACTACACAAATTGCATGTCATGCACGTAATAAATGGTTTCAATAGATTAACACATTGTATAATTCAGTTTAAAATCTCATTTATTTATAATTTTGGATAAACCAATAGGTTATGATCACAAAACATCAAATTAGATTAAATTAAATATTGCATAATTTACAGAACAAGAGATTAGGATTAGACATAACCCTCTTTTACTGTTAGAAAGGGTGATTTGATTATTGGTGAAATCATGGTATCAAATTTATGATTATTCAAAGTGATCCTACAATCCCTTTTAATTGATATCAGTGGCCAAATTACTATAGTTTAATGTTGCAGAAACACAGCATAATGCAGCAACTAGAATAACAATTTTCCATTCAATGAGACAGATAATTAGAACAACACATACAAATTAATTTAAGTCCTAACCAATCAAAAAGTGAACCACAGTGAAGAAGAAACTTAAAGTAGGATCCATTGAAATGAAGAGTTCAATACTGGCAGATTTTAAAATTTGCACATTTTCAATCCATTGAAATGAAGAAGTCAGAAGTATACCAAACAAAACAGAACAAATCATCAAGATAGAAAAAACCCAGATAACAAATTCAAGATAAAACTCAGAACTCGAAACCAAGGGCAAGGAGGAGGCTTACCTCGATGAGCTCCGACGAGCCACCAACAAAAGAAGAAGAGAACCCAAAAAGAGAGATACTCCGGCGAATCAAAGTGAAGACAGAGTCGCGAATCTCGAATCAAAGTGATGACTCGAAGAGGTAGAGGTCCGACGAACCACCGACGAGAGGCAGAGGAGAAGAACTGTTGACAGGCGAAAAAGAGTGAATTTGGTTTTGTCAAAGAGGTTTTGTCGAAGAGGAGAAGAACCGTTGTCATTTTGAAATTAGGTTTTGATTTTAATTTGGTTTTAGTTTTGGTTAATAGGTTAAAATTTGGTTTTTTTTTAATTTGGTTTTGATTAACCAATTTTAAAAAATATGGATATGGTTTTTAAAATTATTATTAAACAGGTTAACCAAAATGTGGTTATAGTTTTTTAACCAATTAACCACATTTTGATTTTTTTTATGAACACCCTGATATAAATTCTATCAGTCCTAACTAAACCCTCTTTCTCCATTGCTTTGAAAGCTTCAAAAGTTATTGCTTTTGTGTGCTTCATCTTGGTTTGGCCTTCTTTGTCACCATGGTGTTTTGTCTTGAAGCTAGTACATTGGTAGTTTCTTATGATAACAATAATTTTTGGTTATTAATACTAAACTAAACATTTACATATTTAAACTCACATGATATAGGCTAGTAATAGAAATTCAAACTCACACTTGGAAGTCTTTGTGGACATCCCATCTTATTATGTCCAATTACACCACATCCGGAGCATTTTTGTTGCTTCCCCAGGTCTAGACATAGTTGAACCACCTGGCTCTTCATCTTGTCCCCGGGTTTTCTTTTTGGTAGGCCGGCCTATAGGCTTTCTATATGTTGAGGGCATCAAATCTGGATGCTCGATCAGTTCTTTCCGACAATTGCTCTCCATTGCAAGAACTAATTACATGTTGGTAAAATGCAACATATGCATCTCTTTTATAACAGTTATCAACGTAATTTCTAACATCATTCTTGGCACGATTTATGGCACTAACTGCATGAGGACAAGGAAAACCAGTTAACTGAAATTTTCTACAAAAGCATTCGTGCTTAACCCTCTTGGGACGGTAGGACTTTTAGTTAGTGCCTCTGGAGGTAGTTGAACTTGAAGCTTTACTGAGGATCCAGAATTTGACATCAAGAGCTCGTGCCAATGGTAATATAGCCTCCGCCATTGTACCTCAAAGCTGTCATTGATGTCCACCAACTTCTTTACCCTTAAAGATTTTGGGTTTGACAATTGCACCTTGACATGTTCCACTTGTTTTGTGCCCTTTCTTTAATCCTTCAAATTCAGTCTTGGATTCGCTTCAACCTTCCTCTTAAACACCTTGTCCAACCACTTAGATTTCATCACTCGGATGTTAAATAATGAGCTGCAACTGTGACGGTTTTCTTTCTTAGTTTGGTCTTTTGTTTGTATGTGTGTAGCCTTCTCTCTTGAAGGTTGGTTCAGTGAGGAAACTATCAAAAAAAAAAACAATTATCCTCGGTCGGCATCTTCACTCCATATACAAACCATCCACAACCATCCTTACATTTAGCTCTCATTCAACCCTTATCGACAACTGGAAACTTACCATTTCTGCTACTATGCACTTGAATTCCTCTCTTGTAGCAAATAATGTTCTAACCTCCCACCCATAAGCACTCATGTCCTTCAACTCATTATACACCGGAAATGTTTTGTATTCTTTGTCCCCTTCAGTAGGCAAATCTTCTAATTCATTACTATCCAGCCCCTCATCCTCACTAAGCCCACTGCTTTGCACCACGCCAGCCTTTTTCTTCTTCTTTGACTCAATGTTTCTTTTCTTTTCTTTTTCTTAATTTCTTGATACAGTTCTTCCAAAGTGATGTCAACGTCAAAGAGAGCATCATCCCCATAGAAATCATCTTCATTGTCATTGAAGTAAAGATCTTCATCATCCTGTGTCTCATATTCTTCATCTTCCTCACTTGAAGAATCAGAATTGTTGGCATGGGCTTCTTCTTCTCCATGTATTTAAATTTTATCCAAACCAACATCCTTAACAACTTGGACCTCAACTATATTAGGAACTTAGGCCTCCACATCCACACTTTGGGCATCCACTTCCACATCAACATCATTACTTCATTAGTGTTACCACCACCAACATCTAAATAACCAATCTCATAGGGAAAATCATCAGGCTCAGATGTCTTATCCATCACAAACAAGTTGACAACACCCTTTTCAACTCCAACATTCGCCATGGCCATTGCATCTACATCAGTCTTCAACTGTCTCAACCCTTCGTCTATACTCAACCCACAATCTTTGTACCACAACACAGCACTGTTGTCTTCAAAATATCCTAACTTCTCTAAAATGTCATAAACCTACATTATCCCCAATTGATCACGATTTGTCCACCATTGTGTTTTCATCCTTTAAATACTGTCAGACTCCCTCTTTATTATTAAAGGTTCCTCTATGATGGAACTTAATGTTAAAATAGTCCATATCTGATATGCATTTCAAATTCCATGTTTAGAACATGAACTAGAAAACCTAACAGGAACAAATTAATGAAATTTTCAAGGGGAAAAAAAACAGTATTTGAAACGAAAAATAATCATTTCAAAGAAACAAAAACAACACTTCGAAATACACAGGATTTGAAAAAATAGAGCATCAATGATGGTTGCTAAACCTAAAAATTACAGCTCTTCACAACCTTTTCAACACTAGGAGTCAAACACACACGGAAAATCCTAAACCTTGTCATCAACAATCCCAAACCCGAAAAAAAAAAGAATCGAAAATCTAAAAAAAAAAATGAAACGCTGCAAACGAGAACCAGGAGAGATGCTTACCCCCGATCGTGTTGCCTCCGTCGGGGAACACATGTTGTCGCGGGTCCAACTGAAGCCGCTAGTGTGCCTGGAGCCGCCGTTCGTGCTTCAACGATTAAGTGTGTGTGTTTGGGAGAACCGGAGAAGTAACGTTTAATTAGAGGGGTAAATTAGTAATTCCCCAACTTTCGTATCACTCAGCTCCGTTAATGGTTCAACGCTGTTAACGACTAAGCGTATTTTTTTATCAAATTTAAAAATCTTTAAATAAGATGTATTAAAAGGATAGAAAATGAAATTAATAAATTTTAAATTTAGTCATTAGGTAGAATTGAAAATTTAAGGAATTACTAATTTAAAATAAAAATAAATTGCAATCATCGTGCAATAGAATGTTTAAAAATTTAAATAAAAATTTACATATAATTATATTTATGTAGAGGTAATACTTGATAGTTAAAATTTAAAAATTATTAAATAATAATTAAAAAAATTAAATATGTCAAATTATTATATAATTTTTAATTAATAATTTTATATATAAAAATCACCGTCAATACTTCGGTGTAGGTTTGGGATACTTCCTTGTTCCATAGTTCGAAACTATTTAAACTAACCAATTCAAAATTTTTCGATGTACTAATATTAGCAATAGCAAATACATCTTTGATGCAGTCATCAATTCTCCCGAGAGGCTATAATTGTCGCGAACAAACATATTAATGACGAAGAAGACATTTTTGCTATGCTACAAATACTTTACTTATTCTTTCGTTTTCTTTTCGTTTGTTTGGAGAGATATATTGATCACTTCCAATTCTTTTTCTATTGATTTTTTTTCGATCGAGATATATGGATCCAGCATGTGCTTCTACAAAAAAAATTAATCTAATGAAAAAATTATTACCCATAAAAAAACCAATGATTATCATAATTATTTTTTTGTTTTTAGTAATAGCAAAATGAATTTGTCAATTCACATGAAGAAAATAATTTATCCCAAGAAAAAAAAACAACGAGTCGGAGTCATTTTTGGTTTAGGTTGATGCAGTGCCGTGACAACGATCCACACAATTGACCGGCACTGCTGGGTATTTGCCGGTGTAGACGGCGGCATCGACACAAACGAATTGCGGTGAGAAAAGACAAAAAAAAAAATGTACCACCGTTAAAAAAGAAAGTCTTTATTTTTTTGTTAATACCGTTAGAAAAAGATTGTTTTGGTTTTTGTTTTCTATAACTAACGACAATTAATTTTAATTTATTTCAAATTTTAAATTAACAAAAATTTAAATTTAAATTTAATTCTATTGTTATATTGTATAGTGTATACTAATACATTGTACACTAATGATATTGACTTTTTATACTTTTCTTTTGGATATTTATACAGAGAGAACAGATTCCCAAACTCAAATTTATTGAATCACGTAACCATGTTTATGGGTGCAAATAATGCTTAATAAAGACAAACTATGGCCCACTTTTTGGAGAGCAACGTGTCATCTACAATATTCAAAAAGAAAAATAAAACAATTAATACGTATAGAATAATAAAAAATCAACTTAAATTTATTTATTTAATATTTATTTATTTAAAAATAAATAAATATTAAATAAAAAAATTTAAATTAATTTTTTATTATTTATAT